>NW_027419181.1:0-74097 GCF_009905375.1 Apium graveolens
AAAAAATTAGCACATTTGAACGATCACAAATACGTTTTTATAAGAAAATTAGCAATTTTGATTAAAAAAGTGAAATAATTAATAAAAAATAAAAATTATGAAATACACATGATCGAACCGTACAGATGGACCGACGCGGGTAAAAACGAGCAAATGTACCAAAAATTAAGCTATTTAAATAATAATAATCATGTTTTTATAATATTTTTATAAATTTAGGGGTTTTTAACCCCTAAACCCTAAAATTAAAAAATAATTAAAAAAATATTTGTATATGTTAGGAATATATGTGCATTAGTTTGATGATATGTTTAACAAAATACTTAAGTAGAAATTTAGTGTCAGTAGCCTCAACGGATAAGACCACTTTGGCTATCCGTTGATGGTGTAGCTTTACTTAGAAATAAGTCTAGTATTGTAGCATATTTCAGTCTCTGTATTTAAAATGTAATTCTTAGAAGTTGAGAGAAACTATAAGTCATGTTGACTACTAGATGATATGCAGATAGGAAGACCAATTGTAAATATTTCATGCCTTGTAATTTTGTATAAATGAAGTGGTATCAACGGATGACTTAAAGACCTTCAACGGATGAGAAGCTAAGCTTCAACGGATGTCTCTAAAGCTTCAACGGATAACATCCTTCAACGGATGAGAGCATCAACGGATGAAAGCTTCAACGGATAACATCCTTCAACGGATGAAGTCATCAACGGATGAAAGCTTCAACGGATGTTCTGCTAATTAGCCGTTGATAAGTGGTAGTTGTACCTACAAACAGAGGCACATGGGTTGACAGAGAAAAGTGAGATGTGGTAGCCGAATTTCAGGATCAACAGAAAAAGCAGCCGTTCTTCTTTAGTACAAAGATGCAATAGTCAACAAAGTACTTGAGTGAACAGGAAAAGAAGCAAGTGAAGAACTTATTTTACTATTGTAATTTTATATTGTTTTTCACTTGTACACTTGGTAATATATAAACCAAGAAGAAGCTAGTAATTAGTGAGAGATTTTCCAGAGCTGTTAAGAAATATCTTGAGAGAAAATTCATCTAGTTTGTACTAGGATGCAGCTGTGATCAACATTGTTGAACACAGATTTTCTAATATACCATCTCTGGTGGAACAACAAATCCACCAGAAAAGTTTTTAAAGTTTGTTGTGTTCTTTACATTTTGTGTTTGAATATATATCTGTCTGCATTAGCTCAAAGCAATTCATACACTTGTTCATCTAGAACACACTGCTTTAATAAACTTCTCAAAACCTGAAAAAGTTTTGAGATTTACATTCAACCCCCCTTCTGTAAATCTCATTGTTAGTCCTCTAGGAATAACAATTGGTATCAGAGCAGGCTCTTGACACACAAAGAGTTTAAAGATCTTGGAATCTAACAAAGATGAGTAAGAAGGATATTGGAGTAAAGATCCCAGTTCTTGACAAAGACAGTTATCACCACTGGAAGGTGAAAATGCACCTTCATCTACTCTCCCAAGATGAAGGTTATGTAAACTGCATTGAGAATGGTCCTCACATTCCCCACAAAGTAGCCACAGTTGCTACGGCCACAATTGCTGTTGGTCAATCCATTCCAAAACCTAGAGCAGAATGGACAATGGAAGACACAGAAGAAGTCCACAAGGATAAGAAGGCTATGAACATTTTGTTTAATGGTCTTGACAAGGATATGTTTGATAATGTGATAAATTGTTCAACTGCCAAAGAGGTTTGGGACACAGTTCAGTTGCTGTGTGAAGGTACAGAACAAGTAAAAGAGAACAAAATGCAGCTTCTCATTCAACAGTATGAGTACTTTCATTTTGAAGAGAATGAATCTTTAAATGACACATTTAATAGATTCCAAAAGCTGTTGAATGGACTGAAGCTGTATGGTAGAGTGTACCAGGTGAAGGATTCAAATCTTAAATTTTTGAGATCCTTACCAAAGGAATGGAAACCCATGACTGTTTCCTTAAGAAACTCTCAGGATTATAAGGACTTTACTCTTGAAAGATTATATGGAATCTTGAAGACTTATGAACTAGAGTTGGAACATGATGAGGTATTGGAGAGGGGGAGAAAGAAAGGAGGTTCAGTTGCATTGGTAGCTGAAAATGAGAAAGAATGCAGAAAAGAAACTGTGAGATCTACATCAAGCTCCAAAGATGGTGTAAGAAATCCAGAATCAGACAAGGGTAAAGAGCAAGTTGCTGAAAATGAAGACAACTCCAGTCAAGATGACTCTGATGGTATTGATGAGCATCTTGCATTTCTGTCCAGGAGATTTGCAAAGATGAAGTTCAGGAAAAACACTAGAGCCACTAAACCCTATAAGAACATGGTGGACAAATCCAAGTTCAAGTGTTTTAATTGTGGTATAAGTGGACACTTTGCAAGTGAGTGCAGAAGGCCAACCTCTGAAAAGAAGAAATTTGAACAAGTAGATTACAAAAAGAAATATTTTGATCTACTCAAACAGAAGGAAAGGGCTTTCATTACTCAAGAAAAGGACTGGGCAGCTGATGGAGATGAAGAGGATGAAGATGTGGATTATGTCAACCTTGCTCTCATGGCTGATTCTGAAGAAAACGAAGTTAGTTCATCAAGCAATCAGGTAATCACTACTGATTTAACACAGCTTACTAAAGAAGAGTGCAATGATGCTTTCAATGACATGTCTACTGAATTGTATCATTTGCGTGTGTCTCTTAAATCTCTTGCTAAAGAAAATAGTAGGATCAAAGAGAACAATCTGTTTTTAAGTAATAGAAATACTGTGTTAGAAAATAAGTTGATTGACCTAGAGAAAACCAAATTGCATTGTATATCTGTTGAAAATGAACTAGCTGAATCTGTTAAGAAAGTAGAAATACTTTCCAATCAATTAGAGAAAGAGCAAGAGGTGATTAAAGCCTGGAAAACATCTAGGGATGTAAGTGCTCAAATTGCCAAAGTCCAAGGAATTGAATCATTCTGTGAAACTGCCTGGGATAAAAATAAAAAGAAACTGGAATTAATTGATGGACTGTCAACGGATGTGGAATCAACGGATGATGAAAGTTATCCGTTGAAGGAAGAAAAGGAACATCCGTTGAAGGTTCCTCAATTAAAACAGGCAGATGTTTCTAAAAGAGAAAATCTAAAGAAACTCAACAAAAAGTTTGGTTCAACTTCAAAGAACTTTGTCAAAGAAGAAGCAAGCACATCCAAAGATGTCAGAAAGGTGAATGTAGGGCACATGACCTTAGAACAGTTAAATAATAGGCTCAAGATGGTTGAGGATAAAAAGGAATCCAAAAGGAAATCCAACAGAAATGGGAAGGTAGGAGTTAACAAACATAACAATTACACACCTGACAAGTATGCTCCTAGAAAAAGCTGTGTGCATTGTAGTAGTGTTAATCATCTATCTGCTAATTGTAAATCTATTAAGAAATCTCCCATAACTGTACCCTCTTCCATGCCTAACATGTCTGTATCACCTCTACATGCTATGCCTGTTATGTCTCAACAAAATCCTTTTGCACATTTTGCAAACATGCCATATTTTAACAATCCTTATCTTGCTGCATTCAGTATGCCTCAAATGCCATACAATATGCCAATGTGGAATAACATGTATGCACAATCCATGCCTAATAATTCTATAAATGTGCTGGATAATGTTGTGACTAACCCTACACCTCAACCAACCACATCTAAGACCAAGGTTGACTCAAACTCACCTAAGTCTAAAGATGCAGGAGGAATGAAGTCTAGGAGAAAGGCTAACAAGAATGGACCCAAGGAAACTTGGGTACCAAAATCAAATTGATTGATTTTGTGGTGTGCAGGAAAATAGAAGAAATCTATGGTACTTGGACAGTGGCTGTTCAAGACACATGACTGGAGATTTCTCCCTGCTCACAGAGTTTAAAGAGAGAGCTGGCCCCAGCATAACCTTTGGAGATGACAGCAAAGGGTTTACTATGGGATATGGCTTGATTTCAACAAGGAATGTCATCATTGAAGAAGTTGCATTAGTTGATGGTCTCAAGCACAACTTACTGAGTATCAGTCAACTATGTGATAGAGGGAATACAGTTTCCTTCAATTCTGAAGCCTGTGTTGTCACTAGTAAGGAAGACAACAAAGTGGTTCTAACTGGAGTTAGAAAAGGAAATGTGTACTTAGCTGACTTCAACTCTACAGATGCAGAATCTATTACTTGTCTCTTCAGCAAAGCAAGTTCAGTTGAGAGTTGGCTATGGCACAAGAAGCTATCCCATTTGAATTTCAAAACAATGAATGATCTAGTCAAAAAGGACTTAGTAAGAGGAATTCCTCTTGTTGAATTCTCAAGGGATGGTCTGTGTGATGCTTGTCAGAAAGGCAAACAAAGGAAAGCATCATTTCAGAAGAAGCTTGAAACAACAATTGATGAACCATTACAGCTGCTACATATGGATTTGTTTGGACCAGTCAATGTATTGTCAATAGCAAGAAAAAGATATTGCTTAGTGATTGTAGATGATTTCTCAAAGTTCTCATGGGTCTGTTTTCTTGGATCAAAGGATGAAGCAAGTGAAATCATTATCAATCACATCAGGCAAGTCAACAATCATCCTGACTTGAAGGTTAGAAATATCAGGAGTGACAATGGAACTGAGTTCAAGAATTTGACATTAAGGCTGTTCTGTGAAGAAAATGGAATCATGCATGAGTTCTCAGCTCCAAGAACACCTCAGCAAAATGGGGTTGTTGAAAGAAAGAACAGATCTTTAATTGAAGCTGCCAGAACAATGCTTGAAGAATCAAAGTTACCAACATATTTCTGGGCTGAAGCTGTTAATTGTGCCTGCTTCACTCAGAATATTTCTTTGATCAATCAAGCTAAAGGCATGACTCCTTATCAGTTGTTCAAGAGAAGAAAACCAACTCTAAACTTTCTTCATGTCTTTGGATGTAAATGCTTTATACTGAGGAATCAATCTGACCATAAAGGGAAGTTTGATGCAAAGGCTGATGAAGGAATATTTGTTGGTTATTCAGCTGGAAAATCTTATAGGGTCTACAATCTAAGAACCAACATTGTTATGGAATCTGTGCATGTTGTGTTTGATGATAAAAAGATTGATGGACTAACAGATGAGGGACATAATGAGAGACTCAAATTTGACAACATTGAGATATATTGTGATGATAGTGAAGAGGAGACTGATGGAGATGACACTTCAAAAGGGATTCAAAACATGCCCCTGGATAATGCACAAAATACTGCATCCATTGATAGAAGCAATGCAGCATCCGTTGAAAGACATAGTGCATCATCCGTTGAAGTACAAAATGAAGCATCCGTTGATCATAGTTCATCAACGGATAATCGATTTACATCATCAGTTGATAGAACTCCAAGTTCCCTGCAAAGGACCAACAACTCAGGGGGAGTTTCAACTAGTCAACACTCTGTCTCACATCATGACAATACTGAGGCCACCTCATCTAGAGCACATCTTCCACCACAAAGGAAATGGACCAAGAATCATCCCTTTGAACTGATCATTGGTGATGCATCATCTAAAGTGCAAACAAGAAGAGCTACTCAAGATGAATGTCTGTACAGTAGTTTTCTATCTCAGGAGGAACCTAAGAAAGTGGAAGAAGCTCTATTGGATCCAGATTGGATATTAGCTATGCAGGAAGAGCTAAACCAATTTGAGAGAAACCAAGTTTGGAAGCTGGTACCCAAACCAAAGAACAAGAGTCCTATTGACACAAAGTGGGTATTCAGAAACAAGATGGATGAAAATGGCATTATCATAAAGAATAAAGCCATACTGGTTGCTAAAGGCTATTCTCAGCAAGAGGGAATAGATTTTGATGAAACATATGCTCCTGTTGCAAGACTTGAAGCCATCAGAATATTTCTAGCCCATGCAGCCCATGCCAATTTCAAAGTCTATCAAATGGATGTCAAGAGTGCATTTCTAAATGGGAAATTAGAGGAAGAAGTCTATGTAAGTAAACCTCCAGGATTTGAAGATCCAAATTTTCCAGACTATGTGTATTATCTGTTGAAAGCACTCTATGGACTGAAGCAAGCACCTAGAGCCTGGTATGAAACCTTATCAAAATTTCTTTTGGAGAATCACTTCACTAGAGGTACTGTTGATAAAACTCTCTTCTTTAGGGATGTTAATGGCTCTAGTATACTTGTTCAAATTTATGTAGATGACATAATATTTGGCTCTATAGATGATAAACTTTGCAAAAAGTTTGCTAAGCTAATGCAAAGTAAATATGAAATGAGCCTAATGGGAGAACTAACCTATTTTCTTGGTTTACAAGTTAAACAAGTTAGTGATGGAATTTTCATTAGTCAAACTAAATATATTTATGATCTTTTAAAGAAGTTTGACTTAATGGAATGCTCATCTGCAAAAACTCCCATGGTCACTGCCACCAAACTTGAATTAAATAAGACTGAAAGGTCTGTGGACATTACAAGTTATAGAGGCATGGTTGGTTCACTTTTATATTTAACTGCTAGCAGACCAGATATAATGTTTGCTACATGTCTGTGTGCTAGATTTCAAGCTGATCCTAGGGAGTCTCACTTAATTGCTATCAAGAGAATTTTCAGATATCTCAAGGGTACACCAAATTTAGGAATTTGGTATCCTAGAGAATCTGGCTTTGATCTAATTGGTTATTCAGATGCAGACTATGCAGGTTGCAAAATAGACAGGAAAAGTACAACAGGCTCCTGCCAATTCCTGGGAAACAAGCTTGTATCATGGTTTAGCAAAAAGCAAAATTCAGTCTCTACTTCTACAGCTGAGGCTGAATACATTGCTGCTGGAAGTTGCTGTTCTCAAATGTTATGGATGAGGAATCAACTCCTTGATTATGGACTTCATGTTGATAGAATACCTATCTTTTGTGACAACACAAGTGCCATAGCCATAACAGAGAATCCTGTGCAGCACTCAAGGACCAAGCACATTGATATTAAGTACCACTTCATCAGGGAGCATGTCATGAATGGTACAGTGGAACTACATTTTGTTCCAAGTGAACAACAAATTGCTGACATATTTACCAAGCCACTTGATGAATCAACATTCACAAGATTGGTAAGTGAGCTAGGTATGCTTAATTACTCTTAAAATTCATGTCTTCTTTGCAATTTGATGAGAAGCCTGAAATATATTAGTTGCTAGAACAAATTTGACTTTTAACAAAGTTTATTCCATCAACGGATGTTCCCTATCCGTTGAAAGTCAAAATTGCTCTATCAACGGATATTCATTATCCGTTGAAAGACAAGTATATCTCTGGAACTTTTAACCGTCAACGGATAAAGCTGAAGTACCTTTCAACGGATGACAATTAACATTATCCGTTGAAATGTCACATCAGACGTTTGAGGTGTTTCACAGCCGTTGATTCTATTTTCTTAACCGTTGATACCATACATACATCTGTATGTATTGGTTTTAAAGGTAGTTATTAGAATACTTACAGTTTATTCTTAAACGGCTGAAATTCACTAACACCTACTTATTGATTAATCCTTTATTTATTTCTTTTTCTTTGAAAGCATATAAGCCCTTCTGATTGTTCATTATTACTTTACGCTTTCTTAGAATTTCAAGCATTTACCATTTTCTCTCTGCAAAACCTTCAAGTTATTCTCTGCAATTTCTACTCACAACAATGGCACCAGTCGTGAAGATTATGTCTCAATCTGGGTTCATCTACGAGAAGAACAATTTCATAGCTCTGGTAGAAAAGAATGAAGCCCACTCAGATTATCACAAAATGATGGACTTCATCAAAAACTGTAAACTTAGCTATGCAATGCTGGAAGCCCCAACAATTTTCTGTGAAGTAGTTGAGGAGATTTGGACAACTGCTGAGTTCAACTCCATGGATATGACTATCTCCTTCACTCTCAAAGGTAAAAATCACTGTATTAACTGTGATGACTTACAAGCATGTTTTAAATTACCCGAGAACAATGCCATGACACCACACACTGATAGTGATGTATCCAGCATGTTAGATTCCATAGGTTACTCTCTTAACTCTGCTAATTTAGGGGGTATTAGACGAAAAGGCCTTAGGAAAGAATGGAGTTTTCTTGGGGATGCCTTCATAAAGGTTTTCTCTGGGAAAATTAGTAATTTTGATGCCATAACTTCATCTCTTGTTAATATGTTCTATATGCTTGTTTCTGATAGGTACTTTAACTTTAGCAACTATGTGATGCTAGAATTAGGTACTAGATTAGGTAACAAAGCTAATAGACCTAATAACATCTATTATGCTAGATTCTTTATGTTATTGGCTAACCATGTTGCTGAAGGTTTAGTCATAATCAATGAGAATAATAAACTCAAGTGCTGGGCACAAGAGAAAAGAGTTCTTGCAGACTTGAAGAGAATGGATCTTAACAGCAGTGTGCCATTGGTGTATTTACCAATCATGAATGCACCCCAGGTAGGTGAGGTAATTGCTTCTACAACTCCTACTTCTTCCATCCCCTCTATTTCTTTATCTTCTAGTGTGGCCATGAAATCTGTGTCAATGCCCCAACAGATTTCTACCAAGGTCACCAAATCTAAACTTTCAAAATCCAAGACAAAGAAAACCACCTCTGTTGTTTCTCAAAAGACAACAGTTGTAACAACAACCATTAACCCTGAGGGAAGTGAACAGGGTGTGAGTGGTGAGGGGAGGGGTGAACATCAAAGAAACCCCCAGGATAAGGAAGGAGAGTTGAGTGCTTCCCAAGCTAGCCAAGCCCCAGTTTCTCAAAAAGCTGTGGTGGTTGAAAAGGTTTCTAGCACATCCCTAGTAGCATCCTCCCAAAAGGATGTTACTATTGAAAAGAGTTCCCAACCAGGAACACAGAACAAAAGAGGGAGGGACACTAAAGCCAAACACTCACCTACAAAAGCTTTTATTAGAAGAAAGAAGGCTAGAACCCATTCTTCTACACAGGGTGCACACACTGCACAGATACATCCATCTGTCTCTGTGCCTTCTCAAACTCAGTTTGATGTGACTCCAATAAATGTGGAGTCACAGCCCCATTCTCTCACAATAATCACACATCAATCACCAAACACTTCATCACCATCTCTGGATGTGGATATGTTATTCCCATCAATTCCTGATTCTCCCTCTTTACAACTCAGGGAGGAGCCCCACTCAAATACAGGTGATCATCATCTTTTAGATGATTTGTTGGATCACCCGCAAATTCTTTCAGATATAATTGAAGGATCTGTATCAACACATATCAAATCAATCTATACAGATTCAACAGTTATATCACTTTCAATTTCATCTTCTTTTCCTTCTTCAACGGATATCACTCATCCGTTGACAAGTGGTTGCTCTTCAACGGATAAGCTTAACAGCAGTTATCCATTGATAACAACAGTTTCAACTTCAACGGATATTCCACATCCGTTGATAGTCTCTACACAAATCACTGAAATGATTCCAAGTGTAGAAGACATGAATACTGTGCAATCACTTTTAGGATTGAGGGCAGGGAGTGAAAATTTGAGTGAGAGGCTGGGTTGCTCCCAGGCAAAAGGAGAGATTGAGAGCACAAAAATGCATGCTATTTCTTCCAGCATGGCAAAAGTCAGTGAGTGGAGTACCACCTTAGAAGGTGAAGGTGAGGGAGTGAGATGTGTGAGCCAGGGGGAGCCCCTGATGCAAGAACATAGAGAAAAAGAGAGAAAAGCAGGTACAGTTGATACAAGGGTGGAACCAGCCATTGCTCATGAGTCAATGATTGTGGATGATGCTGAAAAGGAAAGACAATTTCAGCAACATTACAAAGCTGTAATTGATAACATTTCCTTGGATGCTGACACTTTTACTCATCCTGTGACAGCCTATCAAATGTTGGCTGCTCAGGGCAATGAGAAGGCAGAAAGGACACTACATCTAGTGCACTCAACAGAATCTCTTCAAAGGGATAAAGCTGCTATTAACAGGATGCCTTCTACAGCTGGTGAGCCATCTGAGGAATTTGGAGTAAATTCTGATGATGATGACTCTATTTCTTCTGATGGAAGCATGAACATAGGGGGAGATGAAGACCCTAGTTCCATTCCTAATCTACCTGAATGGGCCCTGACTAAGGAGCATAGAACAGGTGAATTCAATGTCCACTTGGTCAAACAAATCATCACTATTCAACAGGCCATTCAGAACACTTCAAATGCAAATATCAAGGCTATCCTCCAAGCTCACCTGGACTCACTGCATCTCATGAAGTTGCAGAAAGTAAAGCAAAATATGAGTCTAGATGATCTCAGGAAAGATATTGCTGACTTGAAATCCTTCACTTCAGAAAAATTGGATTCAGTCATGCCCTATGGTACTTTGCAGGACTTGGTTTCGAGATTGAAAAAGGAATCAGTTACTGAACAAAGGCTGGCCAAGTTGGAAGACAGAGTTCAAGGAATTGAAGACTCTGTGGCCACCCTTCTTCTCAACCAACAATCTCAAACCAATCTCCTAATGCAGCTGGCAAAAGCACAAGGCTTGACCCCTCTCCTTGATGATAACAAAAAGGGGGAGAGTAAAAGGGAAGGGGAAGGAGAGCCCTCTACAAAGGTTCAGATATCTAAAGTGCTAGTTCCTGCCATCACTACCTCTCCAATCATTCAAATCAAGGGAAAACCTGATGGAATTGATTTGATTCAGCTAGCAGCAGCTGAAATACAAATGAAAGAACAATGGAGGAGAATTGATGAAAGGTTGCAATTGGTGTTTGGTTCTACACAAAATAAATCAACATCTGTGAAATTTAGCACAAAGATTGAACCAATCAACATGGAGCTCAAGCCAGTAGGGAGAAATAAGGTTGGAGAGACTTCTTTCAAGAATTTAAAACCTATGGTTCTAAAGCCTAACACTAGATCCAGTATGGACTCCACAAAGAATCCCCTAGACTTTGCTCAGATGCAGGAAGTAGACTTTCCTCTTCCAAAACCTGATGGAGACAAAGTTCTAAGTGCAAGCATTATAAAGAAGAAGGAGACCAAGGACAAGGGTGAGAGAATGGACATGGCCTTTATCTATAGAGAGGGAAAGAGTATCTGTGTGATGCAAGGACATCCCAAATTTCTAAAGGCCAAAAGGGAAGAAACCAGAAGGTTGAAGAAAGAAGCTGTAAAACTCAAGGCTGACAAAAGAGCACAAGCAAAGCTTGAAAAACAGCTAAAGTCAAGCCAAGTTGAAGAAATGAAAGGAATTGAAGTCAGGGGTGAAGAAAAGATTGCTAACTTAGATGAGGTTCTTGGGAGCATATTTGGTGAAAATATGGAAGAAAGAGAGGAATGGCAGAAGGGAAACAGAAGAAAGGCCAAGGCACACAGAAGGAGTGAAGATAACCCTGAAGATACCAAATCTATATCTAAACCACTACCTTCCATACCTAAACCTTTTGTTGCTGATCCCTCTATAAATATCCATGGTGAACCAATCATTCCAAAAGAGGAACCTATTGATTGGGACAACATCACATTGCCTACCTTTTTAACCACTCTACCACTACCAAAGAAACAGAAAAGAAAATCTAAATCTACACCTCCCCTAACCTCTAAGAAATTCACTCAAAAACAAAAACCTAACCCTAAGCCACCCATTTCTAAAGATGATTATGTTCACATCTGTGACATAAAAGAAGCTTCAGACATTAATCTCTATCTGGATGAGCTGGAGGAAGTAAGGGGAATAGCTGCCTACAAACAGCTACCAGAGAGATTGGTTTTCAGATATAAGGGAGCTGGGGAAAGAACATGGCCTCTCTACAGGATTCTAAATGAAGGCTACTCTACCTTGATCAGAGTCTTTTCAGCCATCAAAAAGGATTCTGGCTTTACCAGAACAGCCAAGACTGAAATTCTCAACAAGATTGCCAACATAAGGAAGACTTGGAGGGAACCAAATGCTTTGCCCAGAACCTTACTCATACAAGAAAGGGGAACTAAAATTCACAAATCACCTCATTGGTTGATGGAATTTAGAGATGATAAAGGAGTCAGAAGATTTTTCAGACTTGAAGACCAACTCAAGATTGCCAGCAATGAAACTCTCAAGGAAATGCAATCTAAGTTGGATATCAGTGATGAAGATGAAGCTGAATTCTTCAGACAACTCCAACTCCAATTTGAGGAAAATGACAAAGGGCTAGGAAAGAAAACCAGGGAACAAAGAAGAAAATGATGATTTGCTCAGGCTAGAGGAGCACCCTTGGAAATACTGTAAATCTTCAATTACCTCCTAGTACATACACTTTTGCAGCACTTTTATATTTCTACTTAGTTTCAATTCAAATATTTGTTAAGTGTTTTGTTATCATCAAGTTAACCCTGAATTTATGCCTACAGTTCTTATAGACATAAATAGGGGGAGATTGTTAGGAATATATGTGCATTAGTTTGATGATATGTTTAACAAAACACTTAAGTAGAAATTTAGTGTCAGTAGCCTCAACGGATAAGACCACTTTGGCTATCCGTTGATGGTGTAGCTTTACTTAGAAATAAGTCTAGTATTGTAGCATATTTCAGTCTCTGTATTTAAAATGTAATTCTTAGAAGTTGAGAGAAACTATAAGTCATGTTGACTACTAGATGATATGCAGATAGGAAGGCCAATTGTAAATATTTCATGCCTTGTAATTTTGTATAAATGAAGTGGTATCAACGGATGACTTAAAGACCTTCAACGGATGAGAAGCTAAGCTTCAACGGATGTCTCTAAAGCTTCAACGGATAACATCCTTCAACGGATGAGAGCATCAACGGATGAAAGCTTCAACGGATAACATCCTTCAACGGATGAAGTCATCAACGGATGAAAGCTTCAACGGATGTTCTGCTAATTAGCCGTTGATAAGTGGTAGTTGTACCTACAAACAGAGGCACATGGGTTGACAGAGAAAAGTGAGATGTGGTAGCCGAATTTCAGGATCAACAGAAAAAGCAGCCGTTCTTCTTTAGTACAAAGATGCAATAGTCAACAAAGTACTTGAGTGAACAGGAAAAGAAGCAAGTGAAGAACTTATTTTACTATTGTAATTTTATATTGTTTTTCACTTGTACACTTGGTAATATATAAACCAAGAAGAAGCTAGTAATTAGTGAGAGATTTTCCAGAGCTGTTAAGAAATATCTTGAGAGAAAATTCATCTAGTTTGTACTAGGATGCAGCTGTGATCAACATTGTTGAACACAGATTTTCTAATATACCATCTCTGGTGGAACAACAAATCCACCAGAAAAGTTTTTAAAGTTTGTTGTGTTCTTTACATTTTGTGTTTGAATATATATCTGTCTGCATTAGCTCAAAGCAATTCATACACTTGTTCATCTAGAACACACTGCTTTAATAAACTTCTCAAAACCTGAAAAAGTTTTGAGATTTACATTCAACCCCCCTTCTGTAAATCTCATTGTTAGTCCTCTAGGAATAACAGTATAAAACCGACCACTTTGGGTCATGACCGACCACCAAAAAAAATGCGGATTTATTTTTGTGAAAAATTAAAAACCCCGCCTTGAGCAAAACGACACCGTTTTGCATGCTGCACAGGGTTCATGGTTAAAACCGACTGACCAGATGGTCGGTTTTAAGGACCAGGAGGTCGGTTTTAAGTCTGTTATAATAAAAAAATGGTTCACTTTTTTCTTTTCTCTATTTCTTTCTCTATCTCTCTATTCTCTCTATCTCTCTATTACACTCAAAACTTCACTAAAATATTTCGATTCAATGGCGTTTAATTTACGAAGGAGCCCCAAATCATCTCTCATTACCTCCGGTTTCACTCTCGATGTAAGATTTTCTTACGATTAAGCTATTTTTTACTCGATTTCATATATGTGTGTATGTGTATATATTTTTTATGTTTATATATATGATTCGAAGTTGATTATACATTTTTTTTGCTAAATAATTATATGTTTTTTGTGTTTGTTAAAATATTATTCTCACTTAAATTGATGTATTTCACTTCAAATCAAACTTCATTGATTTTTCAGTTTTTATGTAAAGTTTTGCATGTAAAACATTCGTCGGTTATGTCAATTTGTTGAATATAGGTTAAAGTCATATTTTTTGCGTGTTTCGTCGGTTTATTTACTCTTTTTAGAAGTATAAATGTATTTTTAGGGTTAATTTTTAGGGGTTTGCTCTCGCTAACACATAAAAGTACTCGAAATGGATAATTCTCACTTAAATTGAATTTTTTCACTTCCAATTGAAGTTCATATGATTTTTCAGTTTTCATGTAAAATTTTGCATGTAAAAGATTCGTCGGTTTTGTCAATTTGTTGAATATAAGTATAAGTATAAATTTTAGGTTTTTTGTCGGTTTGTTTACGTTTAAGTAGAAGTATAAATGTATTTTTATGGTTAATTTGTAGGGGTTTGCTCTTGTAAACATGATCCATACTCGAAAATGGATAAATATTGCACTTTATATGTGAGTTTGGAACTTTAATTTGTTGTATATATAGATTAAGTTGATTTAATGGTTTAATTTGCGTAATTAAACAATGATCTAATTAGTTGTGTTTATTTTTATCGTTAATTTGTGAAATGGATACGTTTATATGCATTTTATGTGATTTTAAATGCTTTTTTATGTGATTTTAAAATCATTTTCATGTAATGTGATTTACTAGCATATGTTTTATATGTAATGTGATTTAATATGCATTTTATGTGATTTTATATATATTTTTATGTGATTTTAAATGTATCGTTAATATGTGAATTTATATGTATCTCTAAGTGATTTTAAATGCATTTTGATGTAATGTGATTTTAAATACATTTTGATGTAATGTGATTTTAAATACATATTGGCTAATATATTCTTATTGTTTATTTTAGGATATTTTTGCTTGGTTATTGACGTTGATGATGATTAGCCTCGTTGTTTTGGCAATGGCGAAGAAAGGGAAGGGAAAGGATGTTGAGAAGGATAAGGGGAAAAAGGACAAGGGCAAGGGTAAGGCCAAAACCACTAGTACTACAAAGGCCAAGGGCAAGGGCAAAGGTAGCGTGCATTTGCGGGATGTGCTAATATAAGTTGTTTAATATTTTAAAAGGTAATGACGAATAAAAACAAGAAAAAGCCGACGAGACTCGAGGTGTGGGATAAATGTCATAGGAAAGTTGGATCCGATCCGGAAAATCCTGTCTACACTACATCGGCCGTCATGCGTATTGCGGTAATTTTTATGTGCTTTTATGACCATTTTATGTGATTTTAAATGCATCTTTAATAAGTGAATTTATATGTATTTTCATGTGATTTTAAATGCATTTTTTTGTGTTTTTATATGCATTTTTAAATGCATCTTTAATAAGTGAATTTATATGTATTTTCATGTGATTTTATATGCATTTTTATGTGATTTTAAATGCATGTTTAATATGTGATTTTATATCTATTTAATGTGATTTTAAATACATTTTATGTGATTTTATATGCATTTTTATGTGATTTTAAATGTATCTTTAATATGTGATTTTATATGTATTTTAATATGATTTTAAATGTATTTTTATGTTTTTTTATATGCATTTTTATGTGATTTTAAATGCATCGTTAATATGTGATTTTATATGTATTTATGTGATTTTAAATGCATTTTTATATGTGATTTTATATGCAATTTTATGTGATTTTAAATGCATTTTTATATGTGATTTTATATGTATTTTTATTTGATTTTAAATGTATCGTTAATTGTTTTAAATGAATTTGTAGGAACGATATGCCGCCATTCTCGAGCGCATGCTCGTGGAGGTTACACAAATGGGTGATCGGGATGAGCCGTGGGATTGGTGGATGGAAGCCTTGGAGTTCTCCCAAGGTACAAAGCCGAAAAAGAATTATGTGGTGGGGTTCCCCAATGAGAGGGCCACCGATCTCTTGCCTACACTTGCTACCCGGTACCGAGATTCCACACGGAATGAAGCCGGCTCATCCTCATCCGCTCCGAGACAACGTGAAGCCATCCCCGACAATGTATATCTTGCCATCGTGAGGAATGTGCTTACGGAGATCCGTGCTAATCCAAATCGGTTTGCTCGCCAACTTTCCGATGCGGAGATAGCTACATTCGCATGTACCGCTCTCGAGGCCTCGGATCCATCCTCCGATCCTAGCCAAAGGTTGCAATGGAATAACCTTATCGGTGGCGAGATCGTGCATATCGTGGGCTCCTTGATTGAAGATATCTTCCAAAAGACGGAAGCTCGTGTTGCGGAGGTATAATTTTTGACCTTGTTATTTATTTATTTGTTTTCATTCACATGTAAATTTTGTTTCTTCTTTTTAACTAGTTTAATTAAACTTGTGTATCTAGGAAAATAATCGGCATGCTATGGAAGTCGATAAGGATTACACGTCCGAGAATGAGACCTCCGATGATGAGGACTTTGATGATGGCGGCGGTGATGGCGGTGGATCATCCGATGTTGATTTGTCGGATTAGTTTACATTGATCGGTTTTAAGACTATTGTAATTTACTACTTTGATGGTTAAGGGATGTAAATTTAATACGTTGTTATGGTTTGATACTTTGTCGGTTATTTGAGATTGCTTATTACGTAATGATATGGTTTGATCCTCCGGTTATCGGAGTTTGTAAATGATTTTGTTGGATTTAATTACTATTGTTTAATCATTAAATTTACTAGTTTGGTGGAATGATTTTGAGTAGTATAGGTTATTGATTGGATTGGAGATTTGGTTGTGAATATTGTTTGGTTGTTTGGTTTGGTTTTGTATAGGGACTGCAGAAAAACCTGTAATTTTTTTAAATCAGACCTTAAAACCGACCGACAATAGACATAACCGACCACTTTTGACCATTACAAAAACCAGAAAACCGACCGTCAAGGGACATAACCGACCACCTTCTTCATAAAACCGACCGTCTCCTTTAGAGGGTGGTCGGTTTTAGGACGGTCGGTTATGACATTTAAGTTAGCTTCTGGTGTAAAACCGACCGATATGCACACTTTGACCATGGTCGGTTATGAGTTCCAGAAAACTTTTTAAAAATAGACATAACCGACCACCTACGGTCGGTTAAGACTCACTGACGTGGCAACACGTGTGCACACGTGTTACCATGTGTACACAGTGACCCCACATTTCAGTAAAATGCCCAGGAACTTAACCGACCACAGTGTTGGTCGGTTATGAGGGTTAAACCCGACCAAAAGTCATAACTGACCAGGCTAAAACCGACCATGCCCTGTGGTCGGTTATGACCCTTTTAACCGACCGTTTTACCTTTTAACCGACCGTTTTTGACGGTCGGTTTTGTCATGTTTTCTTGTAGTGTTTAGTCCTAATTGTATCATTTGTAATGTTTTTATCTTACCACTTCTGCTAATTGTGGTGTTTGCAGAACGTCACGGGAGTTGTTAAAAATAAATCAGATGTACAACATCCTCAATAGCAGCGTCACTTACTGATTACTCGTGTTCTTGTTTCATTACCCAAACTATATTTAAGTGTGGATAGCAAGTTAACTATGCAACATCCATTTTTGAAACTAATATCTTAAACCTTGGAACATCAAGAGTTTAGCCTATGGTAGGTGAAAAACAAGGAGAAAGGTGATACGCTCATGCATTGCTTATATAATACGGAGCCCCAAGGCTTTATGATGCAAACATGCATTGGTCACAAACTAAACAACATATACAGCAGTAACCCTTCTGCATCCTCCGTGGCCCCCTTGTCAAGTGTCAGATCTGTCAAACCCAACCTAAATAGTTTTCTCCTCCGTGACCCCCCGTTACCGTACGTGCGACTCTCACCGCATACAACTCGCACAAAGACTCCTAAATCCACCCCTTTCATGAGGGGGAGACATTTTTTTCATGACTAATGAGAAATATTTGCCTTTTCACTTCTGAATTTTTTCTACCACGGTTGTAGAGTCAGCTGCTATCAGTATGTCTATCTTGTTAATACGATTATAGTCAATATATATATGGGTTAAGTTCTATGCAGACCACTTTTTTTTGGAGACCTTGGAGACCACTTATGTTCTGCAAGTTAAATATTGCATAAAAATATTGGAAAACATATTATTTTGCGAATCATGCTCTACAAAGATCCTTATTTTATTCAAAATCTTGAATATCATATATGTACTGCATATAAAACATTACAAAAATATTTTATTCTGTAAAACATGTTAAGTTTGCAGAACATTGGTTCAGCTTGCAAAACATACACATTCTACTTATTAAACTTAAATGATCTTCAATAATTTTAATGAATTAGTGATACTCATAAAACATACTTCACAAAATAATATATTTTATAGTGTTTTGATTACAGAACATATGTGGTTTCCAAGGTCTCCGATGAAAACGTGGTCTGCATAGAACTTTTCTAATATATATATATATATTAACTGTTTGATATAAAACTGAGAAAATAAAGCACACAAAGTTTGCTTGTCAAAATGACTACTACTTCTTCTGATAATGATATTACATAATAAATAGAATGACTTGAAAATAGAAAAATAGAAAGCTAAAAACTGGGACTCCACTAAACTGACTACATCACAACGTTAACAACGTTTATTCAGCATGATCCTACTAAGACGGAACTACTTGCACGACCGAGTCGTGTAAACACAAAACACACACACCTACACCTAAAACAAACAGAACACTAGGACATGTTTCAGATTATTTTGCAACAATTTCCCCCTTAAGCTAAAACTTGTCTAGTCATGTCTTGGTTCCTTAGTTCGCTTTGGTTTTCTGCAATCAGCAGCATAGTGGCCATATATCTGACAATTGTAACATCGAACCTTACTCTTATCTCGTCCTCGAAAACCACCCTTGTTCTGTCATTTCAGCCATTCCTCACGAGTAAACAGCAGCTTTCCATCATCATTTTCCCTTTTCATCCATTCTTCTTCCATTAACAAGAGTTGGCCTTTATTCGTTTCCACCTTCCCTTTTACCCTTTCTTCATATGCCTTGAGTGAGCCAACAGCCTCTTCAACTGTCAGTGTTTCAAGGTCACTAAATTGCTTGAGGGTGGAGGTGATCTGCAGAAATTTTGTGGGCACAGCTCGCAATAGTTTTTTCACGACATATGCTTCATTCATGCTCTCTCCTAGTTCCTTAATGTTTGTCACCAAGCCATTTAGTTTTATGCTGAAATCATCAATGGACTCGTTCTCTTTCATAGTCATGGATTCAAATTCAGTTTTCAGAGTTTGAATCTTCGCCTCTTTAACACGATCAGCTCCTTGACACAAAGTCTTAATGGCTTCCCAAGCCTCATTGGCGGTTTTCTTGTCAGCAAGTGATAAAAGAATATCCTCCGGTATCCCTTGATAAATCATAATCAATGCCACCTTGTCCAATTTCTCGTCAACTGGTGCCTTAGCATCACTAGGTTCAATAGCAGTCCACACACCTTGGGCTTGTATAAACACTTTCATCTTTAAAGCCCGGGCAGTGTAATTACTCCTGGTTAACATCGGATAACACAGGCCTATTGACCCCTACCTTGTTCTTGTTTGAATCCATCGTCGCCCGAGTCTTTGACATTCACGAATTCCAAGCTCTGATACCAACTCTTGTTAATACGATTATAGTCAATATATATATATATAAACTGTTTGATATAAAATTGAGAAAACAAAGCACACAAAGTTTGCTTGTCAAAATGACTACTACTTCTTCTGATAATGATATTACATAATAAATAGAATGACTTGAAAACAGAAAAACAGAAAGCTAAAAACTAGGACTCCACTAAACTGACTACATCATAACGTTAACAACATTTATTCAGCATGATCCTACTAAGACGGAACTACTTGCACGACCGAGTCGTGTAAACACAAAACACACACACCTACACCTAAAATAAACAGAACACTAGGACAGGTTTCAGATTATTTTGCAACAATTTCCCCCTTAAGCTGAAACTTGTCTAGTCAAGTCTTTCACTCCTAACAAAGTTCTCATCTTCTCAAACCTTGTTATTGCAGAGGTGTAGTTAAATAATCTGCCCGTTGTAACTCTCCAATTACATGTCTTAATACGATTTCTCCACGGTCCACGCATTCTCTGATAAAGTGGTAACGCACATCAATGTGCTTACTTCTTCCATGAAAAACAATATTTTTTGCAAGATCAATTGCAGACCTGTTGTCCAAATACAGAATTACTGGGCTTAGTTTTTCACCCGTCAGTTGGCTTAATAAATTCCTAAGCCATATGCCTTGGCATGCTGTAGCCGTTGTAGCCATGAATTCATCATCGCAAGACGACAAGGCAACGCATTTTTGCTTTTGAGAAACCTAGGTGACCAAGCTATCATTTAGATAATAAACCATTCCACCTGTACTGCGTCTGTCATCGAGGTTCCCTGCTAGGTCACTATCCGAGTACCCTGTCAAGAGATTGTTTTCACTTTCATCAGAATATACCAACCCAAAAATGCAATGTCCCTTTTACGTACCTGAGGACCCTCTTTGCTGCATTTAAGTGCATCACAGTTGGGCGCTCCATATGTCTACTTATGATACCCATGGCATATGCTATATCTGGGCGTATATGTACCAAGTATCGAAGCCCACCGATTATACACTTATATTTAGTGGAATCAACTAGTTGCCCTCCTTCATCTTTGGTTATCTTTTCTTTAGGATCCATAGGGTATTTGGTGGGGTTGCATTCTCCCATTCCAGCCTTCTCGAGAATTTTCTTTGCGTAACTTGCTTGTTTAAGCTTGATAAACCCATTACCCTGTTTGACCTCCATACCCAGGTAGTAGCTCAGCTTCCCGAGATCACTCATTTCAAACTTAAGATTCATCTAGTTCTTGAACTGTTTTATCATGTCTTTACTTGAGCCTGTAACAAACATATCATCAACATAAACAGCTACAATCAAGCTTTCATTACCTTCTTTCTTTGTGTATACTGCATGTTCAAAAGGGCATCTCACAAAGCCAAAACTTTCAAGGCACGAATTCAGCTTGGCGTGCCAGGCTCTAGGCGCCTGACGTAAACCATATAGAGCCTTCAACAATTTGTAAACCATGTGTTCTTGACCCGTAATTTCGAACCCCTCGGGTTGAACAACATAAACATCCTCATTGATCTCTCCATTAAGGAATGTCATTTTCACCTCTAAATGATGAACTTCCCACTTTTCTTTAGCAGCCAACGCTAACAGCAGCCTTACAGTTTCAATTCTTGTGACGGGTGCGAATACTTCATCAAAGTCAACCCCGTGTTCCTGGACATATCCTTTGGCCACCAACCTCGCCTTGTAGTTGACTATTTTCCCATCTGTATCCTTCTTTAATTTGAAAATCCACTTTAAGCCAATTATTTTCATATCAACAGGAGGAGTTGTTAGCTTCCAGGTACCATTTTTCTTAATCGACTCAATTTCCCTTTCCATTGCCAACCTCCAATTATTGTCTGTCATAGCCTGCTTGTAGTTGTTAAGTTCTTCAGCTCCTGTAAATAACAACTCCTCATCTGCTTCAATTTCCTCTGTGTTGTCATAAATTTCAGCAATCGACCTGCTTCATTTTGGCTCTGCACTATCATCATAGTCATCTGGATTGAGTCGTGGCACAGGTGGTATTGCAACAGGCGTAGCACTTCGAGAATCTACATCTGCATCAACTTGCTCGATTTCAGTTATTGTTTGCTGACCATTCTCTTCCCAATCTGTATCGTGAACATCAAACAAGGATTGTAGTTCCTCTGTCTCATCTGTTATTTTCTCCCATTCCCAAGGTTTTGTCTCCTCAAAAATCACATCCCTACTGACGTGAACCTTGTTATTTTCAGGATCATAAAGTCTGTAACCCTTTGTCCCTGGTTCCTTTACCAAATTGATCATTCTCCTACTTCGATCATCAAGCTTCGTGATTAAATTCCCCGGTACTTTTACATGAGCCAAGCAACCGAAAACCTTTATGTGACCCACTTCTCGTTTCTTTCGCGACCAAGCTTCATAAGGCGTGATTCCAGACAAGGCACGTGTAGGGAGTCTATTCAATAAGTAAATTGAGTTCCTGACTGCCTCTCCCCATAACCTTGCAGGTAGCTTCATTTCTTTTAGACAACTCCTAGCCATCTCGATGACTGTTCTGTTGCGTCGTTCAACTACGCCATTTTGTTGTGGCGTATAAGGCGTAGTAAGGTGCCTTTCTATACCTTCAGCTTCACAGTACCTCTTGAATTCATTAGAGTTAAACTCCCCACCCCTATCGGTACGAAAAACTTTCACTTTTTTCTCTGGACCACTTTCGACAAGAGCTCTAAATTTTTTAAAAGCACTCAATGCTTTGTTTTTAGTTTTCAGAAAATATACCCACATTACTCTACTGTAATCATCCACTAAAAAACAAATACTTCTTACCTGTAGCTGTCTCGGGAGTGATGGGGCCACACAGGTCTCCATGAACTAATTCCAACACCTTGCTCGCGTGGTACTTGGCCTGAGGGGGAAACGGTTTCCGCATTTATTTTGACAATAAACAGCCAGTACACACTTCTTTAGGCTGTGTAATTCTTGGCATACCAGTCACCATCTCATGTTTGCACATCAATTCCAAAGCCTGATAGTTAACATGTCTGAATCGAGAGTGCCACAACTTTGCATCCTCTACAGCTTTCGTCATCAGGCACGACCCTTTGCTAGACTCAATAATCAGTTTATACAATCTATTTGGAGATCTTTTCACCTTCATGAAAAGCATGTCATGTATGTCATATACCCACGGGAACTGACCTCGTAGGATTACCTTATTTTCTTCTTCAGACATTTGGCCAAGGCTTATAATGTTATTTCGAAGGGTTGGGATATAATAAACATCCTTGAGTATGCGTTTCTCTCCTGTTTTATACTTGAGAGCAATTGATCCCTTACCTTCAATTTTGACAATAGACCCATCTCCAAAGCGTACCAATCTTGATATCCCTTCATCAATTTCAACAAATTTCGACTTAAAACCCGTCATGTGATTACTCGCACCATTGTCGAGATACCACAAATTAGTTTCACTTCCTTATTCAGTATTCTTGGACAACTGTAGTGGCATCACCCCTGGTTCATTGAGCATCATTTGTCCTGATTCCTCCTTGTCATGTTTGGCCAGAAGTAATGTTGGCTCGTCGTCTTCCACTTGAGCTATATTTGCCTCATGTCTTGGTTCCTTAGTTCGCTTTGGTTTTCTGCAATCAGCAGCATAGTGGCCATATATCTGACAATTGTAACATCGAACCTTACTCTTATCTCGTCCTCGAAAACCACCCTTGTTCTGTCGTTTTAGCCATTCCTCACGAGTAAATAGCAGCTTTCCATCATCATTTTCCCTTTTCTTCCATTCTTCTTCCGTTAGCAACAGTTGGCCTTCATTCGTTTCCACCTTCCCTTTTACCCTTTCTTCGTATGCCTTGAGTGACCCAACAGCCTCTTCAACTATCATTGTTTCAAGGTCACTAAATTGCTCGAGGGTGGAGGTGATCAGCAAAAATTTTGTGGGCACAGCTCGCAATAGTTTTTTCACGACATATGCTTCATTCATGCTCTCTCCTAGTGCCTTAATGTTTCTCACCAAGCCATTTAGTTTCATGCTGAAATCATCAATGGACTCGTTCTCTTTCATAGTCATGGATTCAAATTCAGTTTTCAGAGTTTGAATCTTCGTCTGTTTAACACGATCAGCTCCTTGACACAAAGTCTTAATGGCTTCCCAAGCCTCCTTGGCGGTTTTCTTGTCAACAGCAAGTGATAAAAGAATATCCTCCGGTATCCCTTGATAAATCATAGTCAACGCCACCTTGTCCGATTTCTCGTCAACTGGTGCCTTAGCATCACTAGGTTCAATAGCAGTCCACACACCTTGGGCTTGTATAAACACTTTCATCTTTAAAGCCCAGGCAGTTTAATTACTCCTAGTTAACATCGGATAACACAGGCCTATTGACCCTACCTTGTTCTTGTTCGAATCCATCGTCGCCCGAGTCTTTGACATTCACGAATTCCAAGCTCTGATACCAACTCTTGTTAATACGATTATAGTCAATATATATATATATTAACTGTTTGATATAAAACTGAGAAAACAAAGCACACAAAGTTTGCTTATCAAAATGACTACTACTTCTTCTGATAATGATATTACATAATAAATAGAATGACTTAAAAACAGAAAAACAGAAAGCTAAAAACTAGGACTCCACTAAACTGACTACATCACAACGTTAACAACGTTTATTCAGCATGATCCTACTAAGATGGAACTACTTGCACGACCGAGTTGTGTAAACACAAAACACACACACCTACACCTAAAACAAACAGAACACTAGGACATGTTTCAGATTATTTTGCAATAATTTCCCCCTTAAGCTGAAATTTGTCTAGTCAAGTCTTTCACTCCTAACAAAGTTCTCATCTTCTCAAACCTTGCTATTACAGTGGTTTAGTTAAATAATCTGCCCGTTGTAACTCTCCACTTACATGTCTTAATACGATTTCTCCACGGTCCACGCATTCTCTGATAAAGTGGTAACGCACATCAATGTGCTTACTTCTTCCATGAAAAATAGCATTTTTTGCAAGATCAATTGCAGACCTGTTGTCCAAATATAGAATTACTGGGCTTAGTTTTTCACCCGTCAGTTGGCTTAATAAATTCCTATGCCATATGCCTTGGCATGCTGCAGCCGTTGCAGCCATGAATTCGTCATCGCAAGACGACAAGTGATGAGGATCAAGGAATGAATATGTTAATTTGGATTTGGTTATGTGTGCTCGTGGTGATGTTCAATTGGAGAGGACGCAAACATGGGTTATGCAGCTTACTTGGACAACAAGGAATAAAGGAGCGATGCGTGAAGTTGGACAAGTAGCTGATTATTATATAATTATTAATTCGAATTTTGCTTGCAAGTTTTTACCTTTCACTTGAAAGGGTTTTTCTTGTTTTAAGCACTTAGGATTTTATTTTCCTATTTGGATTTGGTTTTTGTCTTTTTTCTATTCAGATTTGGTTTTTAAATTTGTTTCCTGGAAGGATTCAGATATTGGCTAATTCAAGCTGATATTGAATTTCTCTCGGAATCCTATTGGGTTTGGGTTATTGTCTAAGCCTATAAATACCAAAACCAAAGATGGGTTATGAAGCTTACTTGGACAACAAGGAATAAAGGAGTGGTGCATGAAGTTGGACAAGTAGCTGATTATTATATAATTATTAATTCGAATTTTGATTGCAAGTTTTTACCTTTCACTTGAAAGGGTTTTTCTTGTTTTAAGCACTTAGGATTTTATTTTCCTATTTGGTTTTTGTCTTTTTTCTATTCAGATTTGGGTTTTAAATTTGTTTCCCGGAAGGATTCAGATATTGGCTAATTCAAGCTGATATTAAATTTCTCTTGGAATCCTATTGGGTTTGGGTTATTGTCTAAGCCTATAAATACCCTTCTCATGTAATCTTTTAGGAGAGACAATGGATGATATAAAACTTGTGTTTTGAGATAAACTATGAGTAGTTTTTCTTTTCTCTAAACTTCAATTACTGGATTGTTTTGAAGGTTAGATTCGAATTACTTAGTTTCTGGATTGATCTAAGCAATTTGAGATTCAAAGTTCACGTTTCTGGATTGATCGTGTTCTTTTGAAATATCCTCTTCTCTTATCCCTTTTTTTCTTTTTTTTTTCCTTTCTTTGTGGTGCGATCCACATCAATTTGGTATCAAGAGCCAAGGTTTTTCTCCAACTTCGTAATTGTTGGGAGATCTAGGTTTCAAAAAAAAAAAATATTCACGAGTACTGTTCACGGGGTTACTGTTCACGGGTACTGTTCCCAGTACTGTTCATAGGCACTGTTCATCGGTACTGTTCACGGGGCACTGTTCATCGGCACTGTTCACGCCCTATTCATAAAAAAAATTCAGATTTTTCTTATGGCTACGGATGAATTGCTCAGAAAATTACTTGGAAAATTGGATGAGATTGATAAACGTACTCAAAAGCTTGCTAATTCAACGGAATCGAGGTTTGATGAATTTTATAAAATTTTAGTTAAGGTGAAAGATAGTGATGGAGTCTATGATCCTGGTATAGATCTTGGTTATTTTACAGGTTTGGGTAGCATAAATAATTTTGTGGAATGGGTTACACAAGTCGACAAGATTTCTGCTTATACAGGTTGGACTGAGATGAGAATATTCAAGATTGCAGCGCTTAAACTTACAAAGAAAGCAGGCTTGTGGTTTGATAATCTAAACACAAAAAGAGTTATATCTGGAAAAGAAAAGATTATGACTTGGACATCTCTGAAGAAGAAACTTCATGCAAAATATATTTCTTTGCATTATAAATTCGAATGTATAATGAAGATGACATCCCTCTCTCAAGGTACTATGAGTGTTTCCGAGTATACTTCTGAATTTTATAGATTGTGCCTTATTTGTGACTTGGAGGTGACGGAAATAATTAAAATTGGAAGATTTATTCATGGATTGAATTTGCCTATTTATCGAAAGGTTAAATCAAGTCCATATATCTCGTTTAATGATGTATGCAATCTTGCTTTGGAATTTGAATCTTTTTAACAAGACGAGATATTGAAGTCTTCCCTTCACGAGTTTACTCTTTCAGAAGAAACTAAAGAAGAAGACTTTGTCAGTGTGGAGAATGTCGCGGATCTTGTTGTTGATTACCATGTGTTACATGTGACGACTACATCAAGTTTGGATGAAAAGGATGAACCAGTTACAAAAGAAGCTATAATAGAGAAGCATGAAGAAAGACAGTCACTTGTTGAGAAAGTCTTGGTTGCTGAAAAAGATCAGATAGATGCATCTCCTAAATTTGTGTTTGACGACATTGTTGAAAGATAAGAGATACTAAAGGAGAAGTTCGAAACTAAAGAGGTTGTGTACAAGGAAAACAGCATCATCCTAGTGGAAAACAATGATTTTCTGGGGGTAGAGAACTTGTTGAATGCACCTATCTCATCAAACTATCTTATTCTTTCAAGTTTACTTCCAAAGATATTGCTGATGGAATTGAAATTTAAGGCTTTCAAGTTCTACGAGAAATCACCTCGTTGTGTGCTTATTCTTAAATACTTTAGAACTCGAGGATGAGTTTTCTTCAAAGGAGAGGAGAATGATGAGGATCAAGGAATGAATATGTTAATTTGGATTTGGTTATGTGTACTTGTGGTGATGCTCAATTGGAGAGGATGCAATGATGGGTTATGAAGCTTACTTGGACAACAAGGAATAAAGGAGTGGTGCATGAAGTTGGACAAGTAGCTGATTATTATATAATTATTAATTCGAATTTTGATTGCAAGTTTTTACCTTTCACTTGAAAGGGTTTTTCTTGTTTTAAGCACTTAGGATTTTATTTTCCTATTTGGATTTTGTCTTTTTTCTATTCAGATTTGGTTTTTAAATTTATTTCCCGGAAGGATTTAGATATTGGCTAATTCAAGCTGATATTGAATTTCTCTTGGAATCCTATTGGGTTTGGGTTATTGTCTAAGCCTATAAATACCCTTCTCATGTAATCTTTTAGGAGAGACAATGGATGATATAAAACTTGTGTTTTGAGATAAACTATGAGTAGTTTTTCTTTTCTCTAAACTTCAATTACTGGATTGTTTTGAAGGTTAGATTCGAATTACTTAGTTTCTGGATTGATCTAAGCAATTTGAGATTCAAAGTTCACGTTTCTGGATTGATCGTGTTCTTTTGAAATATCCTCTTCTCTTATCCCTTTTCTTCTTCTTTTTTTCCTTTCTTTGTGGTGCGATCCACATCAATTTATCTCAAAACAAAAGTTTTATATCATCCATTGTCTCCCTTAAAAGATTACATTAGAAGGGTATTTATAGGCTTAGACAATAACCCAAACCCAATAGGATTCCGAGAGAAATTCAATATCAGCTTGAATTAGCCAATATCTGAATCCTTCTAGGAAACAAATTTAAAAACCAAATCCGAATAGAAAAAAAACAAAAACCAAATCCAAATAGGAAAATAAAATCCTAAGTGGTTAAAACAAGAAAAACCCTTTCAAGTGAAAGGTAAAAACTTGCAAGCAAAATTCGAATTAATAATTATATAATAATCAACTACTTGTCCAACTTCATGCATCGCTCCTTTATTCCTTGTTGTCCAAGTAAGCTTCATAACCCATGTTTGCATCCTCTCCAATTGAACATCACCACGAGCACACATAACCAAATCCAAATTAACATATTCATTCCTTGATCCTCATCATTCTCCTCTCCTTTGAAGAAAACTCGCCCTCGAGTTCTAAAGTATTTAAAAATAAGCACACAACAAGGTGATTTCTCGTAGAACTTGAAAGCTTTGAATTGCAATTCCATGACCAGTAGCTTAGGAAGTAAACTAGAAAGAATAAGATAGTTTGTTGAGATAGGTGCATTCAACAAGTTCTCTACCCCTAGAAAATCAATGTGTTCCACGATGATGATGTTGTTTTCCTTGTACACAACCTCTTTAGTTTGGAACATATCCTCGAGTATCTTTTTCTCTTCAACCATGTCACGACACATAAGTTTAAGAGATGTATCTATTTGATTTTCTTCAACAACCAAGAATTTATCATCAAGTGACTGTCTTTCTTCATGCTTCTCTATCATAGCTTCTTTTGTAACTGGTTCATCCTTTTCATCCAAACTTGATGTAGTCGCCACATGTAACACATGGTAATCAACAACAAGATCCGCGACATTCTCCACACTGACAAAGTCTTCATCTTTAGTTTCTTCTGAAAGAGTAAACTCCTGAAGGGAAGACTTCAATATCTCGTCTTGTTGAAAAAATTCAAATTCTAAAGCAAGATTGCATACATCATTAAACGAGATATATGGACTTGATTTAACCTTTCGATAAATAGGCAAATTCAATCCACGAATAAATCTTCCAATTTTAATTGTTTCCGTCTCCTCCAAGTCACAAATAAGGCGCAATCTATAAAATTCAGAAGTATACTCGAAAACACTCATAGTACCTTGAGAGAGGGATGTCATCTTCATTATACATTCGAATTTATAATGCAAAGGAATATATTTTGCATGAAGTTTCTTCTTCAGAGATGTCCAAGTCATAATCTTTTATTTTCCAGATCTAACTCTTTTTGTGTTTAGATTATCAAACCACAAGCCTGCTTTCTTTGTAAGTTTAAGCGCTGCAATCTTGAATATTCTCATCTCAGTCCAACCTGTATAAGCAGAAATCTTGTCGACTTGTGTAACCCATTCAACAAAATCATCTATGCTACCCAAACCTGTAAAATAACCAAGCTCTATACCAGGATCATAGACTTCATCACTATCTTTCACCTTAACTAAAATTTTATCCAATTCATCAAACCTCGATTTCGTTGAATTAGCAAGCTTTTGAGTACGTTTATCAATCTCATCCAATTTTCCAAGTAATTTTCTGAGCAATTCATCCGTAGCCATAAAAAAAATCTGATTTTTTAATGAATAGTACCTGTGAACAGTGCCGATGAATAGTTCCCGTGAACAGTGCCCGTGAACAGTACCCGTGAACAGTAATCCTGTGAACAGTAACCCCGTGAATAGTAACCCTGTGAACAGTAACCCCGTGAACAGTATTTTTTTTTTTCAGAACCTAGATCTCCCAACTATTAGGAAATTGGAGAAAAAAAAACCTTGGTTGTGATACCAAATTGATGTGGATCGCACCACAAAGAAACAAAAACAAGAAGAAAAGGGATAAGAGAAGAAGAGGATATTTCAAAAGAACACGATCAATCCAGAAACGTGAATTTTGAATCTCAAATTGCTTAGATCAATCCAGAAACTAAGTAATTCGAATCTAATCTTCAAAACAATCCAGTAATTGAAGTTTAGAGAAAGAAAAACTACTCATAGTTTATCTCAAAACACAAGTTTTATATCATCCATTGTCTCCCTTAAAAGATTACATGAGAAGGGTATTTATAGGCTTAGACAATAACCCAAACCCAATAGGATTCCGAGAGAAATTCAATATCAGCTTGAATTAGCCAATATCTGAATCCTTCCAGAAAACAAATTTAAAAACTAAATCCGAATAGAAAAAAGACAAAAACCAAATCCAAATAGGAAAATAAAATCCTAAGTGCTTAAAATAAGAAAAACCCTTTCAAGTGAAAGGTAAAAACTTGCAAGCAAAATTCGAATTAATAATTATATAATAATCAGCTACTTGTCCAACTTCATGCATCGCTCCTTTATTCCTTGTTGTCCAAGTAAGCTGCATAACCCATGTTTGCGTCCTCTCCAATTGAACATCACCACGAGCACACATAACCAAATCCAAATTAACATATTCATTCCTTGATCCTCATCAACAAGGCAACGCATTTTTGCTTTTGAGAAACCTAGGTGACCAAGCTATCATTTAGATAATAAACCATTCCACCTGTACTACGTCTGTCATCGAGGTTCCCTGCTAGGTCACTATCCGAGTACCCTGTCAAGAGATTGTTTTCACTTTCATCATAATATACCAACCCAAAATGCAATGTCCCTTTTACGTACCTGAGGACCCTCTTTGCTGCATTTAAGTGCATCACAGTTGGGCGCTCCATATGTCTACTTATGATACCCATGGCATATGCTATATCTGGTCGTGTATGGACCAAGTATCGAAGCCCACCGATTATACACTTATATTTAGTGGAATCAACTAGTTGCCCTTCTTCATCTTTCGTTATCTTTTCTTTAGGATACATAGGGTATTTGGTGGGGTTGCATTCTCCCATTCCAGCCTTCTCGAGAATTTTCTTTGCGTAACCTGCTTGTTTAAGCTTGATAAACCCATTACCATGTTTGACCTCCATACCCAGGTAGTAGCTCAGCTTCCCGAGATCACTCATTTCAAACTTAAGATTCATCTGGTTCTTGAACTGTTTTATCATGTCTTTACTTGAGCCTGTAACGAACAGATCATCAACGTAAACAGCTACAATCAAGCTTTCATTACCTTCTTTCTTTGTGTATACAACATGTTCAAAAGGGCATCTCACAAAGCCAAGACTTTCAAGGCACGAATTCAGCTTGGCGTGCCAGGCTCTAGGCGCCTGACGTAAACCATATAGAGCCTTCAACAATTTATAAACCATGTGTTCTTGACCCGCAATTTCGAACCCCTCGGGTTGAACAACATAAACATCCATTTTATCATAATTTGTATCATAATTTTTATGTGCTCGTCTCCTCAGCAGTAGAGGTTCTTTTGTACTGCTTGAAAAGGCCCTGCACCATCAAAGGTTCTTGCTCATTCATTAGCTTTTTCACTCTGATAGTGTGTGCAATTTTATTTATGGCAAAATATGATGTGCTCGAAATTGCATGTACAAGAAAGTTGGCTGTTATTATAGCTAAAATTTAAAATTGAATATAAGTCGAGAAACAAAGCCTCGTCAATGGTTGACATACACAATTACACGTGCCCATTTTACAATTGTTGGTGGCTGAAAGTATTCTATCCCTAATTACTGGTAAATTTTATATTTTCACAAGTTAAATTGACCGAAAATTTTGGATTTTTCTTAATTTAGTTTAAAAAATTAAAATAAAATATTAGAATTGAATAGATATATTTCATACTAATATATTTTTTTGACATTTTTCAATTACATAATAAATGTAAATTTCAGTTAAAATTTGATTAAATTTCAATGTGAACAAGTAATTAAGAACTGAAGCAGTAACATACATGCAAGAAATCAGTCAAAAAAAACATACATGCAAGAAATGAATGAAGGAAAGTTTAAATCAAAGAATTTAAAAACAGTTAAAAAGAACTGGTAAAAAAGTTAATTTGTTATAAAATTTCTTTACAATTCTGATTTCAAAATCCCATGATTCGGTCACTACAGGAGGAAGTGGAATTACGCTTATATTCCCTCTGTACCAACCAGTTTTTTATACTTTCCTTTTTTGAATGTTTAATCCAACTCTTTACATTTTAAAACTTACTAAAAATAGTAAATGGGTCCCACCACTTTCCCACATTTTTTTCCTTTTCACATTACTTTTACTCCACTATCTCCTTTTTATACATTAAAAATTAATGGGTCCCACTACTTCACTCACTTTTCTTTCTCTTTTTCATTATTTTATACATATTTCTTAAGCTCCGTATACAAACCAAATGTAAACAATTAGTCCGGAGGTAGTAGTACCCAATGGGTAAAATAGGCTTAGAAAATTATGGCCCTTTCACAATTTTTTTGTCCCTGTTGGGCTACTTGTACTTGCTAAAAGCCCTTCTCATTGGCATTCATGGGCTCCGTCCTTTTTATGGTATAGAAGAACAAGAAGTTCATTTTTTTGGTATACATGTTCAAAAAAATCCGAAAATGGTACAGAACGTCTGTTCATACGGGGATTCCCAGTTGACACCCAGAACAATTGGCGTTCTGGGGTCATGTATAATTTTTTTTTTCTGCGAGGAATAATGACTTGTGTTTGTTTTGTTTTGAACGGAATAAAATTAGATGAAGGACTATTTTTGGACTTCCATATTAAATAAATGGAAAATGTTTTCACTAAATTTTTTTTGTGTTGGCTTGTAATGTAAACCTAATTTATGTGTGTATTTTTTAATTTAAATAAAAAACCGTCTAAATATGACTTTTGTAGCTCCAAAAAGGGTGTCATGCAATATGAGATCAAAATATTTAGGCAAGGGCATGTTTTGGCATGGGCGTATGTAAATAACCGTAGAATTTTTGGGTTCCAAATTTTTTTGTTGTGTTGTAATGCAAAGCTATATTTTGTGCAATTTTTTTTATTAAAAACTAATATCACTAACACTTTTGTAGCTTCGAAAATGGTGTATTGAGTGGCGAGTGCTTAATTGTAAGCGAGGGCATGTTTGTGCGTAATTGGCAAAAAAATTGTATATGTTACATTTTATATTTTAATTTGAAACTGGAGAAAGGGTGTCATGAGGGATAATGAATTTAAAAGTACGTTGTAACGGAAAGTGGGATAATGAAAATGATAAAGTAGGAAGTACATTGCAACTGAAAAAGGGATAATGAAAGAACTCTCAAATTCTTTAGTCATCCGCAAGATTAACTACGTAATGATCAAAATCTTGATCTTCAATCTCGTTAGCTTTCTCATCATTTTCTTCCTCATCCCCTTGAATGTGATGGGAGGTATGCTTATGACCTCCCTCCCCATTTTTGTGGGTCGATGCGTGCCTACTCGACCGAGTTTGATGCGGTGGCCACGGGTCGGGGCCGTGAGTGCTATAACAGATGTTTGTAGCCATACCAGCATCATCGTGGCCTTGAGAAAAATCTCCAAGTTTGACAATATACTTAGCATATTTCTTATCCCACTGTTGTTCCTCTTCACGTATCTTTTCACTCCTACACCTTGCGAGTACATCCTCGGCCTCCCTTTTCCTCATCTCAAGCTCATCCTCCATGAAGTGGTAGTATCGACACATTTCTTTTAATTCATAATCATGTTCTTCCTTTGAAATGTTACCAGCGTTGAAATTCTTAATAATGTTATCTTCGTACCGGATCGATGATTTCATAAAGTCGAAATGCATTTCCCCGTACCCAATAAACTGTTCATTGTCACGGACGGCGAATCCTTGTGCAGCCCGTATAGCTCGCATTCTTCGGACAAATTGCTTGACCTCACTGATTTTTGCTCTGTGAGATTCAGTAGGTGCCTGAGATTTGGTCCATTTATACCAATTAACTTTCCCGTTGTTATGCATTTCCGACCTTGCGTGTCCCTTGTCCTTGTTCATGACCTCAGTGTATGAATCTAAAAATGTGGAGAATGTTAAACTAGAGAGGGGTGAAATGAAGATGATGACTTATAGGTTCGCAGATATTTATAGGCAAAAAAATGAACTGGTAAAACTTTAAACTTTGAACTGGGGCAATAATGATGAAGGTGAATTTAATAGTTTGAGTTGTCAAATTATTTAAAACATTTGCACGTGACTAAAGTTTTGAATTATTAAATGTGCAATACCTTTGAAAAGCACACAATACTTGTTTCAACTTATATTAATTCCGAGAAGATTCACAAATGGGGTGTTTAATGCAGTGATGGACAACAAGAAGATATTTGAGGGAAAACCTATTACAATGAGGCAAAGAAATTACATTATTTGCTAAAAATCAGCAAGGTTAACAGCATATTCATCAGACTCTTCACCAGACTCTTCATCCTTAGCCTCCATCTATAGGTGTTGTTGATGAGCCACAACATACCTTGCTATTAAGTTATCGTCTTGTTCGATAAGGTTGATTTCCATTATGTCATATTTTTTGTAAACCTCATCCACCTGACGGATACGTTCCTCCTCCGTTTGGGACATATCATTATAGGCCCTTTTAATCTTCATTTTATCAGCTTTTATTTCATCCAATATTTTCTGATTAACCTTACCATACGATTTCTTCGTGATTTTGGTAGCTTTTTTTTTCCTTCCACGTTCAACGAATTCAGCTAAACTTAGTTGACGCATACCTCTCTTAACATTTGTAGGCGTTGCATGCCCTTTGCCCTTATCCATTTTATGTGTAATAAAATGTCTACAGTTTGAACATATGGTTTAAAGTTATGAAATATGATGTATTTATAGGGCAAAATGAGCCTTATAGTGGTACAACGTAAAGGTTATTTTGCATTCTTACAGTAAACTCCCCAACAAATATAATATTAAAATGTTATTCAACAACCACTGAAATCTAATCAGCAACAGCAACCAACAATTAATTTGCAAATATGTGATTTGAGTTGTCATTGCTGTTTTCCATACTGCCTTTAATAAAGACACGCCTCATGAGCTGGAATTAGCATTATTTCGTGCTAGAGAGGAAGAGAATCGAATGAGGATGCGCTTCAACCGTAAGACCTACAAAGAAGAAGTAAGGAGTATGCTGAAGACGGCGACCTCCACACTGCAATGATATATCATCATTTCGCTATAGGTCCTGATTATATTTCTGATTGTTTTTTGTCTAACGATGAGTAAGACAATTACTTATGCCAAGTAAATTTGTAAGACATAATTATTAATCACGAACTCAAATATAATTAAATAAAAAAATAATAAACATCATAATACAGCATTTGCTTTTGTTGTAAATTTCAAGAATCTTATCTTCTCTTTCATATCTTCCAAATGGGACAAAAACAGTAGATTTCCCTTTAACAAAAATCCTATCGGAAATCTCCATTGGATTTTATCAATAATGCATTTCTATCCGAATTCTCAAAATATTTAGCTATTTATATGTGTCCTCCTACATTGCATGTATTCAAAATATACTGCAACTCTAAATTCCTAAATCTTTAGGAAAATAATATCCTTCATACTTGTAGAACACTCCTCTATCGAAAAAGGTATGTCAGCATTACATATATGTTTGTTTACATCTAAAATCTTGACTTTGGTTTCCTAACTGTTAATGTTGTCTTCAACGCAGGGAGATGGAAGGCCATGTGAACGTCAAATTTTTTTGGGGTGGAGTAGTTATTCGAAATGGTAGTAATATCAACTACTCTATCGATCAAAAAAAAATGATGTTTATTAGGTTTGGTACCACTTACGATGAGCTTAAGAGTGTCGTGTATAATTTAATGAACATTAGTTCGTATCAGTGGAATTTAAAATTGAGTTTAAAGTATCCATATCTTGGTCAGTACAACCTAGTTGAAGGTTTTTATCAAATGGATATTTTAAGTGATGATGATGTTACATGCATGTTAAATGTTTCTGTCATGTTGCTAAACGTTCAAGGAGATGTTTCTTTGTTCATCGAAACAGAAGAAATTGTTGTTGATGACCCGTACTCATTCCAGCATAATTTCGGGTCACAACTAACAGCAACAACATACGGTGGTGATGTACAGCCACTGTGGTCAAATATACTTTTTGATCAAGGTGTAGGGTATGGAGGGAGGAGTACTCAACATGGTGGAGGGTCTGGTAGGGGGTTAGTGAACATGGTGGACGGTATGAAGGGGGTAGTAGTCAATATGTTGGAGGGTATGGAGGGGGGAGTATACAATATGATGGAGGCTATGGAGGGGGGAGTAGTCAATATGGTGCAGGGTATGGAGGGGGGAGTAATCAATATGGTGAGGGGTATGGAGGGGGGACTATTGAACATGGTGGAGGTAATGGAGGGTGGAGTAGTCAATATGGTAGAGGGTATGGAGGGGGGACTACTGAACATGGTAGAGGGTATGGAGGGGAAAACAGTCAATACAGTGGCGGGTTTCCAGGGGGGCTAGTTATGAAAGTGATGTGGTGGGAAGAGGTTCAGGTCAGCGCTTAGCCCTGCTGGCAGATGGAGTTGTAGCCAATTCATCAAGTGAGGAGAATTTTCACCTTCACGATGATGACGACGAGGAATCTTCTGCCACCGAAGATGGTGGAGGACATTCAGAGAGAAATAAAGAAATTTCCAATACATTTCCGGTAGTTGGAGAAGAACATCATGTTCCAAGGGTTCCATGGTTTCGCACAGAACAATACACTCCACCAATCATAGATAACCCTAATGATATATATGCTGATGAAGACCTCGACAAGGGGGAACTGGGTGAGGGAATGTGTTACTGTGACAAAGCTACGCTCTTGGGAGCAGTGAGGCGTGCACATATTAACACTGATCGTACATATAAAACTACAAGGAGTAACAAAGAACAGCTCATTGTACAGTGCCGGGATGAGGGGTGTAACTGGAGGATGAGGGCTGCTTTCATGCATGATTCCGGGTACTGGTGGATTAATGTTAATAGAGAGGAACACAAATACATGGTCGATCAGCCGTTACAAGATCACAAGAAGTTATATGCAAGGATGATTGTGCAGCTTGTAAAACCACTTGTAAGTAAATCTTTAGAAAATGCCACTTATTAAAGCAGAATTTTTTTTGACATTTACTGTTTTATGTGAAACAGGTAATAGATACACCAGAAATTCCCATTAAAACCATTATCCCACTGATCAACAACGAGCACAACCACATAGTGGGGTACAAGAAAGCGTGGAGAGGGAAGCAAATAGCAATTGAGGAAGTGTATGGCAGTTGGGCTACAACTTACCAAGCTCTACCCATGTTCCTGGCAGCCATTATGAAGATAAATCCTGGAACCATTGCTGAGATCGATGATGTCCCTCATGCTAAGGAGCGGGGCACGTCCGTCTACAAGCAGATTTTTTGGTCTTTAAAGGCAATGATGGACGGGTGGCAACATGCACGTCCTGTGATTTCAATAGATGGGACATTCTTGAAAGGAAGATATAGGGGAAAGTTGCTTATTGCTATGGGTGTTGATTCGAACAACCACCCGTTCCCTCTCTGTTATGGCTTGGTTGATGAGGAGACGTATGAGAACTGGCCTTGGTTTTTGCAGCATCTTCGAAAACATGTCTGTCGGCAATGGACCGGCGTCTGCATCATTTCTGACCATGCAGCCAGCATTATCTCCGCCCTACGAGACCCTCAAAACGGTTTTGCTGAGTCACTCGGCATCCATAGGTTCTGTCTCCTCCATGTAAGGAGTAACTTTTGCAATCATCGCCCAGGTGGTGAACTAAAAAAATTAATGTGGAAAGCTGGAAGAACCACACAAGTCTCAAAGCACGACGCATATATGTCAAGGATTGGTGATATTTCCCCCACCGCCCTACAATATCTTGCTACAATACCTATGGAGAGGTGGACAGTTTCCCACGATAGTGGTATTCGCTAGGTTAAACAACCACAAACATGCTTGAGGGCTTCAACGGCAACATAAGGAGGGCTTGTTTTCTTCCAGTAACAGCAATGATGGAGTACCTCTTCTACAAGGTGGTCACAATTGTAGATAAACATCGAAACATAGTGGATGACAGTCTACAAGAGGGGCAACAGTTATGTGCACGTTCCGCCGCTATGTTAGCAAAAATTCAGAGGAAGGCAACAGGACATACGGTTATTACTTTCCATCGTCTCCGCGGGATTATGAAAATACTAACACATCAGTACACAACTGCTAAGGGGAAGGTAAAGGGAGGTAAAACCCAGGTTGTCAACCTCAATGACCGTACGTGCACCTGTGGAAAATGGTCGACCCATCACATGTTGTGCTCCCATGCAATGGCAGGTTGTATAACACATGGATTGAGTTGGGAGCATTTCATCGAACATTTCCATAAGAATCAAACAGTGCAGGACTTGTACATGCCAATAATTTATCCGTTGGAACCAACTGAATACTAGAACTACGACTTACCCGTACCTTGGCAGGGGTATGGAAAGTTAGTTCCGGAGGAGTACTTAAAAAAACTAAAGAAAAAACGCGGGGATAAGGGACAATCAGTGCGGATCCGAACGGAGATTGATGGTCCGCGGTCTGGAAAGAAATGTAGTTTATGTAACCAAGAAGGTCACACCAAGCGTAGTAAGAAATGCCCAGGGCACCCACACTGAAACACGTGATCTTGTTGTCAAACATATGTACTACTGTTATTACAAGCAGTCTACTTGTAATATGGTTCCGTTTCCTTATTTTCCATTTCATTATCTACTTGTTCTATCATAATATTTTGGTTTCCAATGCTCATTGCACATTCATTTTATATAACAGTTAACGTTCTTACATTTAACATTTTGACACCCTCTCTACAATAAATAAAATTTATTATTTTTTTTTTGCTAAATAAAATTTATTATTTAATCATACAGACTCAAAATCTTTTTACATACCTACCAAACAATAGAAAAATGGACCTAAACAAATTACGCACTCGCCGCTAAATACACCATTTTCGAAGCTACAAAAGTTTTGGTCATATAAATTTTTAATTTAAAATTAAATTTTTCCCAAAATATAGGTTTACATTACAACACAAAAAAAAAATTTGGAACCCAAAAAATCTACGATTATTTACATACGCCCGTGCCGAAACATGCTCTCACCTAAATATTTGGAACTCACATTGCACGACACCCTTTTTGGAGCTACAAAAGTCTTATTTATACGGTTTTTTATTTAAATTAAAAAATACACACATAAAATAGGTTTATGTTACAAGCCCACAAAAAAAATTACTGAAAACATTTTTCATTTATTTAATATGATAGTCCAAAAATAGCCCTGCATCTAATTTAATCCGTTCAAAACAAAACAATGCCCTGTGCTTATTCCTCGCAGGAAAAAAAAATATATAATCCCCCAGAACGCCACTTGATCTTGGTGTCAGGTGAGTTTCCCCGAAAGTACAGGCATTCTGTACCACTTTTGGAATTTTTTGAACATATATACCAAAAACCTGAACTTCTTCTTTCTCTGTACCATAAAAGGGACGAAGCCGACATTCATGAGTCCTGACTCAGGACTCATGAGTCATGACTCATTCACCAAATATGCTCCATCACTGAATAGTACTTCCTCTGTCTTATTACATCCGTCCCGTGCGATTGTATACGTTTATTATTTGCATGTATTTCGAGATTTTTATAAAATATAATTTTATAATGTTTTTTAAATTATTATTTTTTTGAATAAAAGTTTTAACTTTTATTCAAAAAAAATTAAAAAATATTGTGAAGTTATGTTTTAAAAGAGCATTGAAAAGCGTGTCGAAAAGTAATGTATATAACTGAATGGGACAGAGGGAGTAATAGAGATTGTTAACATTTTGAAACAAAGGTTCCACATGCAAGACCAGTAAATTCCTTATAAATATTATAAAATATTAACTCGTAGCAAGTTAAGACATGATTTTATGTTTCAACTCCAACAACAATCTTTAAACTCATCCCATATTATTATTATTATTATTATTATTATTATTATTATTATTATTATTATTATTATTATTATTATTATTATTATAAACTTGAAAAGATATGGGTAAACAGTAGAAGAGACAGAGACAAAAAAGTGGAAGAAAGAGCGAGGAACAAATTTTTTATTAATAAAAGTGATATAAGAGAGGGCTAGTAGTTCTTTAAAGATAAGATATGGAGGTGATATCTTAGTGATTTAAAGAAGTACTAAGATACTATTGGAGCATAAATTTGTGTCAAATTCCTTATAATTGAACTTAAGAGCTTTGTGTGATGTGGTGGTTGTGTTGAAAATGAATTGGATGGTGTATTGGGAGATATGGATATCTCGGATCAACAACACTTTCGGCAGGTCTATAGCTGGTGTCCGGTTGGTAGATAACTGGGGTGCGTTTGGAACGGTGGTGAAAATCACATGTGCTCACCTCTCACAAAAAATATTTGTTCATAACATGAGGTAGGGGTGAACGCGGGTCGGGTTGGGCGGTTTAGAGGTAATAAATCGAACCAACCCAATTAATTCGATTTTTAAAAAATGAACCGATTAACCAAAAAAATTATTTTCAACCCAACTCTATCCTTTATATATTGGGTCGGGTTGGTTTGGGTTAAAACTCGAACAAAACTATTTAAATATTTGTAGGAGTCAAAATTATATATAATTTTAATCTAAAGTTGAACTGTACTCCATAATTTAACAGAAGATAAATATTATTCGATACAATATATAGAGTGTACTCTTTTAGTTTAAAGTCAATAACTTATGGTGTGTTACCCGTAAAATAATTATATTATTTTAAATATATTATTTATTACAATAAATACATAAATTAAAATTTCAAATAATGATACTATAATTAAAAAATCGGGTTAGGTTGGGTTAGTAAGGGTTTAAATTTTTTGAACCTTGACCCAACCCATTATATTCGGGTTGACAAAAAATTAAACCAATTATAATTCGGGTTTTGGATAGCTCGGCTCCGTCGGCCGAAATAAGGGGCGGGTTGGGTCGGTTTTGCGGTTTGTTTGGTTTTTTGTTCACCCCTAACATGAGGTCTCTAAACTCAATTGTTGCAACTGAGTCATTGAACATTACAATATCAATCGAATTAATGTGAGGGTCAATTGTGAAGCTACTATTTTCAAGGGAGATGCGTGTTGGATTGTCCGGAAAACCATTACCTTCATTTTTAATTTTCAGAATATATGTATTCAGTTTGTTAAGCAATCCGGAAACAAAACGGCTAATTATTTAGCTCTATTTATTTTTGAACCTGGTTGCATGATCAGTTGGGGATTTGTCCCGATTGAATCTCTTTCAAGTCATTAATGAAATATGCTTTAAATTTGGCAAAAAAAAAACTTAAGAGCTTGTATAAGAAAGATGTTGGACTTCTTATATGGTATAGGTATTAAGCCACTTACTAGTACCGATTCAAGTCAAACTATAGAAGGTGACCAAAGTCAATTTACAGTTGAAGGGAACATTATTACTTTAAAATATTTTTTTAAGAATCGGTTAGTATCTATACTCTTTATTAATAAGCGAAATTATGTATAATTTGGTGTTAAAAGTACCAAAGTATCAAATTTGGTACTTACCTGACATAAGTTGACTTCTATCCTCAATAAACTTTATTTTTAACACAAATCGACTTCTATTCTTTGTAAATTTTATTTTATTTTTAGTTAGTGTTCATCCAGTTGTCTATTGACTTTATAAAATAAAAATAGTTTTTAAACGATTTGTAAATTATATTAAAACTTTATTAAGTTACGTTATATTAAGTAAAATAACTTATATCTATTTTTAATTTTAGAAAAACTACAAACTACTAAGTAAATTACTAATACGAATTGACTTATATTCTCTATAAACTTTATTTATTTACAAATTATATTAAAAATTTATTAAGTTACGTTAAATTAAGTAAAATAACATATATTTACTTTTATTTTAAAAAACTACTAACTACAAAGTAAAGTATTAACACGAATTGACTTCTATTCTCAGTAAACTTTATTTCCTATAGTATTATTTTAAAAATAATTAAGTAATAACAAGTGACTTTAGTAACCTTATTAACTTTTAAACTGAAAATTATTGATTTAACGATTGTATTTGTTAGTGTCCATCACAACATTTATTTACTTTAAATTAAAAAAACATATTTTAACAGTAACAAATTTATGGGTTGTATTTAGACTATATTAAGTAATATTAAATTAAGTTTAATAACATCTATTTACTTTCAATTTATAAATTAATTTTTATCAATAATTAAGTAATATTAAATAAACTATATTGAAAAGACTAATTATAAGATAATTATCAAATTATATTAATTAATATTAAATTATCTAAAGAACATATATTTGGTTCATCAAATAGAGATACAATTCGTTTCGAAAAAATAAAACTAATATGTTATATTTCTATATCAAGTAAAACAATGCAAAACTAGAATTATAGGGGGAAATTTCATAACTGATACGATTCTTTTTAACCACATAACTATTTTTTGCAAGTATCAATTTAATATTGATATTAATATATTAATTTTATTTCGTGTTTTGCACGGATTATGAATAATTCTCTACAAATATTAATTCGATATTTTTAGTCTCGGGCCAGTGTGTCGCACGGGTTATCAACTATCTATACTAATAAGAAAACCATGTTTTTTTACAAATGCAGAAAGTTTTCATTAAATTGAATATAGTACAATCAGGACAAACCCCCAACTGTCGATACAACCAGGTGGTAAAACAAATAACATACTAAAAACAATTAGATGATTTGTTTCCTGATCGTTTAACACATAGAATTTAAAAATTCTTGAAGGTAAAAATGAAATCAAAGACATCACAAGCGATCCAAATTGCACCAGCATCTCTGAAAATAGCAACATCGTAATTGATCATATCACATAAAAACTATAATTAACCCAATGTTCAGAAATACCAATCGCATAAAATGAGATTGGAGAATCGGCACCTCAGCCGGACACCAGCTATAGACACGACGAAGGCACCCCAGCTATCTACATACCGTATACCAGTTATAGACATGCCGAAAGTGTAAACTCATGAAAGATGACCAATCTTTGGTTGTAAAAGGTGAGTTCTTGCACTAATCACCATTGTCCTAGATTCAATGCAGGCTTTGCAGATCACCAAAAATATCAATAAATTCGTCCTCAACAGATCCAACACCAGATAAACCTAAGCATGACTAAAAAAACATAAGAAACACTCCAAAAGGAGAGACAAAACATGCACTCCAAGAGGAGAGACACACAAACACCCAAAAAATTGGCTTTTATTGAAACAAAATTAATGAAAATAAAAGAGAATAAAAGGGTTGGGGCTTTCCACCGGAAAAAACCAGTGGAAACCCCTCGATTTACTTGAAAATGGACAAACCCTATAAGAGGTGAGGAAATGAGGGAGGCGGCTGTGGTTTTTTTACCAAGGACTTTCGTTTTTAAAAGACCTACAAGGAAACCATTTTCAGGTCCTAAATCTTGGTACTCACTAGAAAATTATACAACTATTTTTAAAATTTTATGTAATAAAATCTCAACCGACAAAAATTAACTTCTACTCTCTCTAAATTTTATTTCCCTTCAATTTTTATATGTTGTTGAACATCCAAGCGTCAATTTATTTTAAAATAATCGTATTAGTAAGTTAACATGTCAGATTTATATAAGTAAATAATGAGGTGCATGCATAACTAGAACTATACGGTGAAATTTTAAAGTTACACTTAAATTCGATTTTTTTAACTACATATTTTAACAATATTTTATATATTATATTTAGATCTGTATTTTGCATGGATTATGAGTTTCAGTTTTATGCAAATAATAATTTGATACTATTATTTTTAATTTCGGGTCCGTGCTTCGCACGGGTTACCGACTTGTATATATAATCTGTATTTGATCCTTTTCTTTTAAGCAAGATGTAATGTAAATAAACAGACTTTTTCATTAGTACGGGGGAATACAAAACTTCATGTTGGCTACATTTCTCATGATATCAGAGCCAATCATTCTCAATTCGGTGTGCAAACATGTTTTGATCATCATCTACATTTCGTGATTACTTTGTGCCCTTCATCTCCGATCAAATTCCGGCAATTTTTTCGATTTCAGTTGAGATTCATCCACAATCTCAATCTAGCTAGTTGCGATATCTCTGTGATCTAGTTTCAGTTGTTTAGTGGATAGTTCTATCTGTTTAATCAGTTGTGACATATGTTCCATCAAATTGCATATTTACATGTTTGAGTTTTTGGTTCAATGACAGCAACGTATTCATTTGCAGCCACTGGTTCTACTAATGCTGGATCTATATCTACGATAATCGACTGTAATCATCCATAATTTCTTTCACCTTTCAGATCATTAAGGTATGATTCTTGTTACCTGCTAGTGCCTCTCCTTTAACTATGTAGTGGAATAGATGCAATGATAATGTCGCCTCATGGATTCTTAACACTGTTTCCACTGAAATTCGTCAAAGTATCATGTATATGGACTCTGCAAAAACTATTTGGGATAATCTTTCTACTAGATTCTTGCATACAAACATACCTAAGCTGTTTAACCTGCGTACAAAAATCTCTTATCTGAGTCGAGAAAATTCATCCATATCAGCTTACTTTACAAATTTAGATCTCTTCATGATGAATTGGATGTGCTCTCTGAAATGCTTAAATGCGTCTGCAATAAATGTTCTTGTTCGGTTAACACTAAGCTTACAAACTACCTGAAGTGCTTGCTCAATTCTTGATGGGACTCAATGACCAATATACTGTCATTAGAGGTCATTTACTCATGATTACTCCTCCTCCTACATTGACTAAGGCTTATGGAATTCTTCTTCAAGAGGAACATCAAAGAGTAAAGTTTGTTTCTACATCTGTGATTCCTGACAATACTGTTATGGCTGTCAAGCAGTATAATGAGTATGGCAATAGAAACTCCAGAATCTCTAAGTGCGTATATTGAAATCCTTTTCTAAGTTTCGGGATTCTCATGTTGAACTCGAGTAATGTTTTGTATATACATCACGTACAAATATTCTCTTACAATAAACTAGGTTAAAATAATATACAGTTTCGAAAAATTGGTTTATGGACGACAATGAGAACATAGGTTAATTAAAAGTAAGCCTTCAAAAGGACATAAATTATTTTTATGATTTAGCCTCTGTTTGGGATTACTGTTAAAAATTGGTGTACTGTTAGAAAAAGTGTTGCTGGAAAAAGTGTTATTATAAAAATCAGATGACTGTTTGGTAATTTTTTTGATACGTATATGTTTTGATGCAAAAAATTAAATATAATGATGTTTTTGATAATGTTTGATGATGAGCATTTACTTCCCGAAACAGCTAAAAAGCAGCTTTTTCTAAAAGCATTGGGGGAACTTGTTTTCTCTAACAGCAGGTCAAAAGCACTTTTCAAAAGTACTTTTCAGAAAAGCAGTTTTTAAATTTTACCAAACAATTTTTTAACTGTTTTTCAGCTTGTTGTTGCTGTTTACAACAGCAATATCATAACTTGATGTACTCTAAATATCATAAACATAGTATAATTTAGCAATAACAGACACCGTCGTACTTTTGTTAAATGATAGCATATCATAAACACCCGTAAGATTTAAGTGCCAACATACTTCTTGTTGTTTGCGTACAAACAAGATCATGATGCAGTTAGAGCTGCATATGATTGACTACATAAAACGGGACACCTCAATATGCTTCCAATCAGATTTTGGGAATCTTTTTCTCGTTCCAATGAAGTATTTACTCTACTCTAGTCCAAAACACATTTAGAAAGTTCAAAAAGTTTGTATGAACTGTTAACTGCAGCATAACAAGTTAACAACATACAACACCCAACTCTTTTATTCAATGGCATAGTTTCCGAATTCTAATCACTATTCCATCTCACAACAGTTACCGTTACTGGAGTCGGTCATATGAATGATTTAAGGAGAAAGGGATAAAAATTTCCATTAAAAATCAGACTTTTAATTATTGTTTTTTGCAGTATTTGCACACCATTACGCTGGGCTCCCAAGTTTTTTATGAAAGAAAAGAACGGAAGAGAAGAGATAGGAAAAAAAGAGAATCAATTTTTTTTTTTAATATTCCCAAAATATTTCTTGTAAAGGATATAAATTTTTGAAAATATTGATTTGGAGGGAAATATATTGAAAAGTATGTGAGAGTTTCTCCCCAAATCATCCCATTTTTGGGAAGAATCTTTTGGGTGAAAATTTTTGAAAATTTTCTCTTTCAATCTTTTCTCTTCTCTCCCGACAAAACTCCGGAGCACAGCTATGAAGGAAAATTATAAAAATTTCTATTCTGTTCTTTTCTTTTCTCTCCTATTTTAACTCGGGAACACAACGTGTTATACCCAAAATTTGGCATTGGATTGACTCGGGTCAAATGCGAATTAGGTACAGTCAAAACCGGTATTGCATTGTAGAAGACAAGGACGCGTCCAGACACAGAGGACGGGCCTATATTTGAGGAGATGTTTTATGGTTTGGTGATGGCGAAGCTTGGGAGTGCATTACTAGCTAAGGACGCGCCCCGTAGATGAGGACGTGTCAACCATGGTGAAGGGACTTGGTAAATGTAGTCTTGTGGCAAATCAATGTTGGGGGCGCGCCTGTATTGCTTAGGGCGCGCCCTGGGTAATAGAATGCTTTGTGCGATGGTTTTTGAGGAGGCAATACAGGTTTTGATAAGTTGAGGACGCGCCCAGGGCCTTAGGACGCGTCCTGGGCTTGGCCTAAGTATTCTCAATGGTTACTTCAGGACAAAGCTTGTATGGAGAGGAGCAATGGGGATTGTTTTTACTAACGTATTTGTTGCAAGTACTCTTTGAAGAATTCCCTCCTTGAGACGGTCAAGGAGGGGGATGTCCGTGAAAAGCTTGAAGGACTCCAGGGGTATGCCTGATGATTGAAGGCCTCCTCCTGTATTCAACGGGTGTCCTCGTTGGGGATGTGGGGTTAACTTTGGTGTGTGCTTTGAGAACTCTGTTCTTGTATTCAACGGGTGTCCTCGTTGGAGAACTTTGGAGTCATCCTGCACTTTGCACCCAAGAGTTTGGGATCACCTGTCCTGCTATCTGGTGGGTTATCCTCATTCGGGGGGCAGGGACGCGTCTGGCACTTGGGGTGAACCGTGGTTGTACCTGCGTCCGTAAATCAAAGGAGATAGTTGTAGCGGAGTGTTATCCTTGCGCAGGGAGATGCATTATCCGTGAAGTCCTACGATTACAGACGAGCCTTGGGCCTTCGCGGTTGGGCCTCATAGTTGGACATTCCTAAAGCTAGCGGAAGATGGATTCTGGATGGGGTTCTACCGGGCCTAGGAATAAGAAGTCTAAGCCCATTAGATTTCTTGTTCTCCAAGAACTACGTCAGGCTTGATCCCTATATAAAGGGTACGTAGGCACATTGAGAGGGGTAAGAAGTTGAGAGCTGAAAAGGATCCACCACTTGCCCTAATCAATCTCAGCCACCAATTAATACACAACCACCACACACCGCTTGATTTTCCGGCGAAGAACCACCGTCATAGATCTTAATTCCGGCGAGAAACCTCAAACTTTGTTGTTACCAGATTCCTCCGTCAATAAATTGGCGCTAGAAGGAAGGGCTGCTGATTAGGATCATAATCTTGGGAGGAAAAGATGTCTTACAATCATGATGGAAGTTCTTGTGATGGAAGTGATAGCAGATCTGAAGGAGAAGGCGAGGGAGGCTACACTCGCCATGAACCCTATGTGCCTAGAAACATGGCAGATCCCCCGAGAGCTCCAGATGTGGGAGGAACGCCCCCCGTTCTCATCAGCAACGCTGATATCTTAGAGCAGTTGTACCGCATGGGGGATACGCTTAACAGCTTTCAGTCAAGGTTGAACACGGTGGAGCGTCGCAGGACTAGGAGGGGTCATCGTTTTCCCCGTCGTGGCCATGGCGCAGGAAAGGCACCCGTAGTTGAGGGGAATACCCAGGCCAGCGGAGAAAACCTGAGAATTACTCCGCGGAGCTTGGAATATTCTGATGATGTAGAACCTATTGTGGAGCTTATCGATGAGGACACAGACGGTAGAGCGAGGCCTCGTCTCGACAGTCAGGATGTACCGCACCCACATAGGTCTGGGCGTACGATGGATGAGCGTCATCGTGCGGAAGACATTCAGAACCCAGAGGAGGAAAGAAGAGATTTCTCGACCTTGAAGAGAAGGCTTGGTATAAAGTTGGGAGATGATGATCTGAGAATGTTACTGGTGGAATGGCAGAAAGAAAGGAACGATGGAGAAACGAGGCCCCGTGACACAATGCGTGTGCCCCCTACATACCCAAGGGATGATAGGGTGCGGCACCGCGAGCACGAGCGTGCCCCTCCGCGAGGAAGGTTTGGAAATTATGGTCGAGGCTATCAGGGGAATGGACGTGGAAGGATCGGATTCCATCACGGGAGGGCGCCGTAAAATGGAAGAAGGGATGGGGCGCCCTCCATTGAAGAACCTCTCGTCGTTGTTCCTGTGGCCTCCCACAGTGCTACAGGCAATGGAGCCAGGACGCGTCCTCATGGTCGGGACGGCACGCAAGGTCAAGAAAGGGCGCAAAACAATGATGAGATACCACGGCGCGGTCAGGAGGAACTCCATACACAAGGGAATGCTCAAAACCAAGATGGAGAGATACCATAACCGCAGCCTCAGGGCGAAGGGCGGCAAGATCCACCGGTACACCCGGGGGGTAACCAAGGGGAACAACCCCACGTTCAAACCATTTCTGGGGTAGGGACGTTCAACGTAAATGATCTTAAGAGGTTGCTCAACCATCTTGAAGGAGGTAGGGTGACTGCAACCGCGCAGGCTCCATCCCCTTTTGCTGCTATTATGAGGGAAGCGCAGCTGCCTGTAGGATACAGGAACACAACCAATGACTTGCGTTTTCATGGGAACTCCGACCCCGTGGAATTTCTGGGGCATTACAACATTGAAATGGATGTATACCAAGTACCTGACTTGGCACGATGTCGTCTCCTGGCGGCCACCTTCATAGAAGGTGCCCAATAATGGTTCCAGAAAATTGGTCCAGGGGTGATCACGTCTTGGGAACAGATGAAAACCTTGTTTCTGACCCAGTTCCAAGCTGCGGTGAAGTACATGCCGCCGGTTACCACACTGGCTAATGTGAAACAGAAGGAAGGAGAAAGCTTGACCTCGTACTTTAAAAGGTTCAATGCAAATTCCGCCCTGGTAAGAGGCGTAACTGATGAGACACTGAAAATACTCCTTATAGCTAGTCTGCGCGTGGGGACAGATTTCTGGAAACATCTGCAAGGAAAGGATCCAGGATCGCTGGTTGATGTGCTTACACAGGCAGAATCCTTCAAAGCAATTGATCAATCACTCGCGGAAATAAAGAAGAATGAAAATACCCAAAACTCCAAGGGTCGATCCAAAAGAAGAGACAGGTCTGCAAGTCCGGACTATCGTCGAAATGCCCGAAGCCCCAATAGGGTGAACGCCTTAAACACGCGGAGAGAATGGAGTCCGTCATCGAACTATGAAAGGAGAGTAAGCAATTACACTCCACTAGCAGCGTCCATTGATCATATCTTTGAAGTAAATAAGGATAGATGAATCTTCAAGAAACCAGACCGTCTGACTTCATGGCAGAGTAGAGACAAGAAGAAATATTGTGACTACCATGAGTCTACTGGCCACGACACCCACGAATATTGTCACCTGAAAGATGAAATTGAAGAATTGATCAAGGCTGGATACCTGGGAGAGTGGATCGATAAGGTAAAATGATGCAGGGAAAGTGATGACAAGGGGAAAGATGAAAGGCAGCCCCCACGGGCGGAAGACGCTGAAAAGACAGCGGAGGTTAAATTCCAAAGAGCCGGCAGTATCAGGGCAATTTTGGGAGGACACCCCTTTGTTGGTGATAGTAACCGGGCGTTGGAGAGAAATGAAAGAGAGGCACGACACCCCCCACTCACCAACGTCCATAGCTTGGATGATAGACCTCCAAAAATATTCAAAGGTGAATCTGCTGATATTACGTTCAGGGAGAGAGAGTCAAGATGGGTGCATCATCCCCATAACGATGCGCTGGTAATAACTATGCTTATTGGGGCGATGAACGTGCATCGGGTCTTCTTGGATAATGGGAGCTCTACAAACATCCTGTATTATAGCACATACAAAAAATTGGGTTTCCCAGATAGTGACATGTACTTTGAGGATGCACACGTCTATGGCTTTACTGGAGAAGCAGTGAGAGTTATGGGTTCGGTTAGGCTCCCTGTCATACTTGGGGAGGGAGCTCTATCTGTCACTCAAATGATAGACTTTAAAGTGATGGATCAAGACTCCGCTCACAACGTGTTGGTTGGCAAACCGTGGTTGCGAGCATTCAGGGTAATAACTTCGATACATCATTTAATGATCAAGTTTCCAACGCTTAACGGGGTGGACAGTCTGAGAGGGTCGCAGTTTGAATCACGCGATTGCTATCACAAGGCGGTTAAGGAATTTCGTAGGAGAAGATACGAGGGAAAAGATCTTCCGCTTGAGGATGCGGAGGACATTCAGACAAAACCAAGTAGGGAGGTTCATGCCCATTATTTTGTGGAAGGTCCGAAGGAAGAAGAAACTCTTGCTACTGAGACCCCCGTTTTGATGTTGGAGACTGTTTCGAGGATCCGTAGTGTGGAAGAAGTTGTGGAGAACCATGTAGAAGGGATCATGCAAAAGGAGGTTAACGGAGAAAATTTAGAAGGAAGAAGTGAGATTTTATAAAGTCTTGGAAGTAGCTTCGAGGTTGAGGCTCCTCAAAAAGAATGTTGGGTTCCGAGGCATAAAACGCAGTAATTAAGGTCATAATAAATACATTTATTGAATGATCAACTGACATAAAGATTTAAAAGAATAATGTATTTCCTCTAGGTCACCTACACTAACAATCTCCCACTTGCACTAGAGCCAATCACCCATATATCTAATACCCATGGAACTAGTATGACCATCGTGCTTCTACTGCGACAAGCCTTTGGTCAGTGGGTTTGCAATGTTATCATTTGTATGCACTTTACATATGTGTATATCACCCCTTTCATTAATCTCTCGAATAAGGTGAAATCTCCTGAGTATATGTTTAGCCCGGGAGTGTGATCTAGGTTCTTTAGCCTGTGCAATGGCTCCATTATTATCGCAGTATAGATCAATGGGATCTGCGATCGATGGAACCACTCCCAAATCAGAAATGAACTTTCGAATCCAAACGACCTCCTTAGCTGCTTCACAAGCTGCAATGTACTCAGCCTCCATTGTAGAATCAGCTACTGTTTCTTGCTTTGAACTCTTCCAGCTTACAGCACCTCCGTTTAGACAAAACACAAAACCAGACTGTGATACAGTATCATCTCTGTCTATTTAGAAACTTGCATCGGTGTAACCTTTTACAATGAGTTTCTCTTCTCCTCCATACACCAAGAATAAATCTTTAGTTCTTTTCAGGTACTTAAGAATATTCTTGACTGTCGTCCAGTGACCTTCACCCGGATTAGACTGGTATCTGCTCGTCATGCTCAAAGCATACGAGACATCTGGGCGAGTACATACCATTACATACATTATAGATCCAATTGCTGAAGCATATGAAACTTTATTCATGTGGTCCTTCTCATCCAATGATTTCGGACACTGGTCCTTAGAGATCGTTATCCCTTGAGACACGGGGACATATCCCCTTTTTGCATTTTACATTCCAAAATGATGCAAAACCTTATCAATGTATGTGCTCTGACTTAGACCGATCATCCTTCTAGATCTTTCTCTATAGATCCTCATTCCTAGAATGTAGGATGCCTCTCCTAAGTCTTTCATGGAGAAATTGCTCCCTAACCAAGTCTTAACAGCCTTTAGAGAAGGTATGTCATTCCCCATTAGTAGTATATCATCAACATATAGTACTATGAATGCCACATAGCTCCCACTAACCTTCTTGTAAACACACGGTTCATCTTCGTTTTGAACAAAGCCATACTCTGTGACTATTTCATCAAAACGGATATTCCATCTCCTAGAGGATTGCTTCAATCCATTAATGGATCGACACAATTTACATACCTTTCCAGCATTCCTTGGATCGACAAAACCCTCAGGTTGTGTCATGTACACATCCTCTTCAAGGCTTCCATTAAGGAAGGCTGTTTTGACATCCATTTGTCAGATTTCATAATCATGGAATGCTGCAATGGCAAGTAAAATCCTTATAGACTTGACCATAGCCACTGGTGAGAAAGTTTCATCATAGTCAATACCATGAATTTGTTTGAAACCTTTTGCAACCAGCCTAGCTTTATAGGTCTGAACATTTCCATCCATGCCCTTTTTCTTCTTAAAAACCCATTTGCACCCTATGGGTTTTACCCCTTCAGGTGGATCAACCAAAGTCCATACTTGGTTTTCGTACATGGAATCTATCTCGGATTTCATGGCTTCAAGCCATCTCTTAGAGTCTGGACTGTTCTTAGCATCTTGGTATGTGAGAGGCTTATCTTCATCTATGAGCATCAAATCACCACACTGAGTCATGAGAAATCCATATCTCTATGGTTCATGGCGAAATCTACCAGATCTACGAACAACCTGTGTTTGTTGAGCATTATCATTATGTTGCTCTTGTTCCACTTCAGGTTCAATGCTATTTTGCGGTTCTCGATCTTCATCGAGATCTATAGTTCTCCCACTGTTTCTTTTGGAAACAAAATCTCTTTCCATGAAGACAGCATCTCGAGCAATAAACACTTTCTGCTCAGAAGGACTATAAAAATAATACGCCTTTGTTTCATTAGGGTATCCCACAAAAATGCACTCTTCGGATTTAGGTCCAAGCTTGTCAGATTCTTGACGTTTCACAAACCCTTACATCCCCAAACTTTCATAAAGTTCATGCCTGACCATTTCTCCTTCCATATCTCATATGGAGTCTTTTGAACCTTCTTAGTAGGAACACGTTGAGGTGTTCCTGGCGGAGTGAGTTGTGATACAATACCACACTCTTTCAAATACTCTCTAAATTCGATGCTTAAGTATTCACCTCCACGATCGGATCGTAAGATCTTAATACTTGCATCTCCGCCAATTTGCTTCTCTACTTCAACCTTGTATTCTTTAAATTTTTCAAAAGAATCGGATTTGTTCTTCATAAGATATACATATCCACATCTACTGAAATCATCAGTAAATGTTATGAAGTAGTAGTAGCCTCCTCTAGCCATTACACGCATTGGGCCACATACATCACTATGTATTAGCTCCAGACATTTAGTGGCCCTTTGACCCTTACCAGTGAAAGGGGCTTTAGTCATCTTACCAAGCAAACAAGATTCGCATTCTTGGTATGATTCAAAATCAAACTTATCCAAGTATCCATCCTTATGTAATTTGGATATGCATTTCTCATTTATGTGGCCTAGACGACAATGCCAGAGGTATGTTTGATTTGAGTCATTCATTTTAAGTCGTTTGTTTTCTATATTACAGATAGGATTATCTAAATCAAGAACATATAAACCATTAAATAAACGCGCAACACCATAGGTTAAATCATTCAAAGCAAAAGAGCAACTGTTGTTCTTTATTGTAAACGTAAAACCTTTCTTGTCCAAACAAGAAACAGAAATAATGTTTCTGCGAATCGCAGGCACGTAAAAACAGTCTTCTAGTTCTAAAACAAGCCCAGAGGGCATAGATAAATAATAAGTCCCTACAGCTAAAGCAGCAACTTTTGCTCCATTGCCTACTCTTAGGTCCACTTCTCCCTTAGCCAAAGTCCTACTTCTCTGCAGGCCCTGCACATTTATACAAATGTGAGAAGCACATCCAGTATCAAATACCCAAGATGTAGAAATAGACAAATTGACTTCTATAACATAAATGCCTGATCCAGAAATCTGAACTGCTTTCATTTTCTTCAGATCCTCCAAGTAAATTGGACAGTTTCTCTTCCAGTAACCAGCTTTCTTACAATAGTGACATTCACCCTTGGCCACACCACCTTTAGGCTTTAAAGCCTGTTTGGGACCTGATTTTGGCTTGGGTGTAGAATCAGATCCAATCTTCTTCTTACCCTTCCACTTGCTCTTCCCTTTGGCCTTACCTTTATTTCCCACCATCAGTATGGGAGCAGGTTCAGCTGTCTTCATGTTGGTCTCATATGTTCTCAACATATGTAACAATTCACTAGGTGTTTTGTCAAATTCATTCATATTGTATTTCACAACAAACTGAGTGAATTTGTTGTTCAAAGAATTCATGATTAGGTCAATACCAGTTTCCGGACCAATCGGGAAACCCAAAGTTTCAAGGTACTCAATATAACCAATCATCTTCAGAACATGTGGGCCAACTGGTTCACTTGCCCCTTGTTTGCAATTAAAAAGTGACTTACTCGTGTTGAACCTTTCTTGACGAGTTTGGCTTGCAAACATGCTTTGCAAGTGCTCATTGATAGTATATGCATCCATATGCACATGCTGTCTTTGAAGCTCAGCACTCATAGTTGCCAACATAAGATGTAACACCCCCAGATCCGGGGTCGGGGATCCGGGTTGTCACGGTCTTTCTTTCCACAATATCACTTCACTTAATTAATAATAAATAACCTCATGCTGTGACCCCACACTAACACACACCACAACCCGTTATAGTCTCAGAGATGAAATTGAAATAAGTACAAGTCTTTGAATCCACAATTTAAAATTATTACAACCCAAAATGATTACTTGATAATTTACAGTTAATTGCCATTATCTGCCACAAGTTATAATTATACATAATTTGATTCTCAAAAGTAGATGGTCTGAACTACAATGGATCTACCTCTGCAGCTATAGCAGCTACAACATCATCGGGAAGACGCGGGACGCTTCCCACGCGCTTGCGCTGGGTCTGCTGGAGTCTGGCCATCTCTCCTAACTGTTGTTGTGTGATGAAGAAATAAAGCAAGAGTGAGCCTTACAGCTCGCAAGATAATATGTAGTGATAATAATAATACAAGTATCTAAATGGATACTTACTAGAATCTTTATCGTGTGTAAGATAATTACTTACTAGATATAAGTAAAAACAAGGAATGAAGTTACCAATACTTCCCCACACTTATATCATTTATAAAGCTACTTGAACTATCACCGTTCAAAGTATTATAAGATTCACGAGGTCATCCCATAGATGAGACCACAAATAAAACTTGAAAATATTTGATCTTTGAAATATTTTGAAAAGAGATGAAGTTACGAGATACTTCATTCAATGGATACACCAATAAAAATGTTTGACCCTGTCAATGCTTCGGCAACCACCCATTAGTAGCCTTTCGATCGAAATGCTACGGGTAGTATTGCAGAATTATCCAAATGGATGATGAACTCATTACGGGAGTTTACCGCGCCAGGAAGACCACTTACGATGATCAGTCGTAGTAGTACAACCCCACCATTTTCTACATGTAGAGGAGAACCTGTCGGATTTACTTGTCAACCGAACACTGAACTCCTAAGGAATGGACCGCCTTAGCGGAACTTCCAGGCCATTTGGGCCAATATAATAAGGCTGGGCCGGCGCTACTCGACCACTTACGCCACTCCTAGTTCAGATGAAATCCATGACTCTGAAACGTAAAGCTCGTTCCCCCTTTCCCCAAGTAGAAACTTGTTGATACGGCTCCACCAAGAAGTCGTATCTAGTTGGAAGGGAAAACTCAACGATATTTCCCAGGCGATGCCTGTTAATGGATTAACTTGTTCCAAGAATTTTACTTCCCGAGTATTGGGTAAGTAATCAAAAACTCTTTTATAAAATCAGCAATCTTGTTGCGAATATAAAATACACCACAGAGCCGGATCCCCCAGGTTTTGAGCGAGTATTTAAATCCCCTTCGAAAGGAAGATCTTAAATATAAAAAAAAATGAGTTTTGGGATCCGCTCTAACTTTTAAAATCATTTTGAAGACTCACAAAACATTTTTCAGAATGTTTGGAGTATTACTGATTTATTAAAATAAATCAGTCCCAATATATTTAGAAAATAACTGAATATTATTATTAAAATAATATTCCCAAAAAGAATAATAGATGTAGAAGTTGGAAAACTTATATTTGAAATGAATAGCAAATAATCAAAGATATACTTATACGAAAGTAATATCTTTATTTGAATAATCAAAAATAAGTTTGATTATCGATACCTTGTTCTTTAATACAATAAAGAAAATACCTCGACAAATAATCGGAGTCATAGATCCTCAAATGAATATTCAAATAATATTCATTAAATAATATAAAGTGAGTCATAAGCCTTCGAATGAATATTCAAATAATATTCAATAAATAATATAAAAGAGTCATAAGCCCTCCGATGAATATTCAAGTAATATTCAGATAAATAAACAAAAGGAGTCATACGCCTTCGAATAATATTCGAAATAATATTCAATAATAAAATAAAGTTTAAAGTTATCGAATAAACCTTATTCGATTAATAGTTTGGAAAAACTATAACCATATATATATATAAATATATATATATATATATATCCATATCCATATATACAAAAATCTACTCGGGATCCTCGACTCCCGGTTTTAGAAAATATTTTCACCTTTGGGTCCCTATACTAAGGGTATATGCAAGTTACCGCTATCCTCTAGCATAGGTATTATCAACTGAACCAACAGATATATATTTCAAGAATATGAAACAGGCATGCATATATACCATATCACATGCTACAATATATCGCAAGAATTTGCTAAATAACCAATATGCATTTATCGCAAGATCATGCATATACAAATGTATACATCACAATAACAGTATAACGGATAGAATACTTGCCTGAGCGACTTGGGGGTGAGAAAGGCTCGGGACGAGTCTGGTAACCTATAAACAACAAGTAAGTTGGAATTAAACCAAAATCACTTGTAAATCTATACTTTAACTAACTTAGACTCTAACGCTTGTTTTGCGCTCACCGATTCGCTTAAGTCACTCGGGTACCCTCGGCTCCACCATTTTTAATAATTTAACCTTTACGAGTTTTAAAGCGATTCCTTCGCGAATGTCTTACCAACTGCCTAACACACTTACCATAAATGTTTCATACATTAATTAACCCTTTTTGGTCTTTAACCTACATTTCAAAGTAAGGCGAGGGAAAAAGTTTCGTTCGCGAAACGCCGTTACTTGAAACGGTCGTTTCTCCTAAACCGTGCATCGGAATCGAACGAACTACATATCAAAACGAAGCTCGTAACATGAGCTATCTAATCATGGCAGTGGTCATAATCTAGCAGGGGGTTCTCGGGTCCTAATGCTATGCACAAAAACAGTCCAAAGAAAATCGGACGTTACGACGGCTATGTTTACGCGATTTCCCAATTTTAAACCATACAAAACCAACCCCAAACCAACCTCAAATCCAACACACAACAAACATCCATCCTTATCACATCATAACAACCCCAACCAATTCAATTTAATCATTCATACTTATGCTTAAACTTAACTTTAATCATACTTAAGTTCCTTTAAATCAAAACCACAACAATTACCATTCCATTTCACTACCATTCCAAATCCCAAACTCTAAATCATAACAACAAACTACAATATCAACCCACTAATCAAAATCATCTTATAATATATAGGATTCTAGGGTTTGGAGATGGTATACCTTCCTTGAAGTGGTGGGTGGAGCTAGGAAGCCTTAAGAAGCTTTGAGAAGTCTTAAGAATGCTTGGATCTTCAAGAAAACAAGAAAAAGTTCAAGTTAAAAACTTGAAAACACTATTCATTGTCTTCTTCTTTGATTAAATGAAGAAGATTGAGAAAGAATTAATGGCTTAAACTCATGATATAGTCCTAACTAAGCATGAAGATGATTAGGGAATTATCTTACCAATTTAGGAGGCTTGGATCTTGAGTTTTGAAATTCTATGCCTTTAAAAATGCTAAAAGCCGAGAGCAAATGAAGAACTCATGCCTTGGTTGCTTTTGATTTTTGATGAGAATGATTTTTACTTGGCTTGGTTGACTTGTTTTGTATTTGATTTAGTCAATTACTTTCTTGCCCTTGAAATTGTGTGGTTACAAAGCTACCACACCTCCTTCCTTCCCATGTCATGCTTATGTCATCCTCATGATGTCATCCTCCCTTCCTTGTCCTCTTTCTATTGGTTGGATGACATCATTCCCCCTAATCCCTTTGATTAACTTCCTAATCGTTTGCCTAATGACCGCTGATCTGTTATACGGTTTGCTTAACTTTCGTTCTCGTTTATCGTTTGAAGGATCATACCCGGGATCTTATTACTTAGGTTCCCTTAACCTTTCTCAATACATTATATTCCTTTTTATGATCCTCTATTATAATCCTTTAATTTAAATCCTTTTTATCCTGTTACCTTATACTCAATTCTCTCCGTATCTTGTGGATTTCCGGGAAAAACCAAAGTGTTCGGAATTGGATTCTGACGATCTTTACATACACTTATATACTTCATAGAGTACTAATAATATCCCAGAATATCCATAACAGAACCCCTACATAGTGTGGCATGAAAAGTTTCTTCATTCAGCTAAAACACTATTCACAAGGGTTACAAAAAGTTGAAAATTTTGGGGTTATTACAGTCTCCCCTCCTTAAAAGGATTCCGTCCCGGAATCAAACAGAAAATAAATAGGGGTACTTTTCTAGCATTGTGCTCTCTAGTTCCCAAGTTGATTCTTCCACATTATGATTCTGCCATAGTACTCTGACTAGCTTGATCACTTTGTTCCGAAGCACCTGCTCCTTCTTATCCATAATCCTTACTGGCTTCTCCACGTAAGTTAGATCTGGCTGCATATCCACCTGCTCGTACTCCACTATGTGCCTGGCATCCCGATGATACCTCCTTAGCATTGACACATGGAACACATTATGAACTTGTTGCAAATTAGGGGGTAGGGCTAGCTCGTAAGCTAACTTTCCAATCCGTCTTAATATCTCAAAAGGTCCAATATATCTTGGGCTTAGTTTTCCTTTCTTTCCGAACCTCATTAATCCCTTCCAAGGGGATACTTTCAGCAGTACTAAGTCCCCTACTTCATATTCCTTGTCCTTTCGGGCTAGGTCTGCATATTTCTTTTGTCTGTCTTGGGCTGCTACAAGTCACCCTCTGATAAGATCCACTATATCTTTGGTCCTTTGGACCACTTCGGGTCCGAGCATCTTCCGCTCTCCTACTTCATCCCAGTATAAGGGAGATCGACACCTTCTTCCGTACAAGGCCTCATAAGGCGGCATTCCGATGCTAGCATGAAAGCTATTGTTATAAGAAAACTCGATCAACGGCAAGTGATCATCCCAACTTCCTTTAAGGTCTATTGCACAGACTCTCAACATATCCTCTAGTGTCTGGATGGTCCTTTCACTCTGTCCATCCGTTTGGGGATGGTACGCGATACTCATATTTAACTTGGTCCCCGCACATTCCTGAAAGCTCCTCCAAAATCTGGAGTTGAACCTAGGGTCTCGGTCTGAGACAATGGACGCTGGGACTCCATGTCGCGTCACTATTTCCTTAAGGTAAATGTCCACCAGTCTATTGACTGTGTATCTCTCATTGATAGGAATGAAATGAGCTGACTTTGTCAGTCGGTCTATAATTACCCAAATGGCGTCGTGATTGGCTTTCGTTCTTGGCAAGCCTACAACAAAATCCATCGCTATATGTTCCCATTTCCATTCGGGAATCTCCAGGGGTCGCAAAAGTCCACTAGGTCTCTGGTGCTCTGCCTTTACTCTTTGGCAAGTCAAAAACTTGTTTACCCATTCTGCTACGTCCCTCTTCATGTTGGGCCACCAGTAATATTCCTTCAAATCCCTATACATCTTGGTACTTCCCGGGTGAATGGATTACCTTGAACTATGGCTTTCATCCAAAATCTCATCTTTAAGTTCTTGAACATTCGGAACCCAAATTCGGTAGGAATACCTCATTATCCCTTTATCATCTTTCTCAGTATGGATCTCCTCTCCAGTCATTGACTCTCTGCCTTCATTCATTATTTTCTCCTGGCACAATCTGATCTTTTCCAATAACTCTGGCTGCATTGAGATCTCAAAAAGCTTTTCAGTTCCGGTTCCGGTTACCTTTACTTCTATTTCCATTCTCTCAAAATCCCTTATCAACTCTTCCGAAGTCGTTATCATTCTGAGTCTTTCCTTTCTACTAAGGGCATCAGCCACCACATTGGCTTTCCCTGGATGATAGAGAATCTCACAATCATAGTCCTTGATTAGTTCTAACCATCTCCTCTGGCGCATGTTGAGCTCTTTCTGCGTAAATATGTACTTGAGGCTCTTATGGTCTGTGAAAATCTCGCACTTCTCTCCATACAAGTAGTGCCTCCAAATTTTTAAAGCAAATACTATTGCCGCGAGCTCAAGGTCATGAGTAGGATATCTAACCTCGTATTCCTTCAGTTGTCTCGACGCATACGCAATAACTTTACCGTGCTGCATAAGCACACATCCTAATCCTTTGTGCGACGCGTCACTATATATCACAAAATCTCCTTTTCCGTCCGGCAATGCCAATACCGGAGCCGTTATCAACCTTTTCTTTAATTCCTGAAAACTGTTCTCGCATTTCTCCGTCCATTCAAACTTCTCTGTCTTACGAGTAAGTCGTGTCAAAAGGGCTGCGATCTTCGCAAAGTCCTGTACAAATCTACGATAGTAGCCGGCCAATCCTATGAAACTCCTTACCTCTGTGGGTGTGGTTGGCCTTTCCCAATTTGAGACCGCCTCTATCTTGGAGGGGTCGACCAATACTCCTTCTTTATTGATCATATGTCCTAAAAACTGTACTTCATTCCGCCAGAATTCACACTTCGAGAATTTGGCATATAACTGCTCCTCTCTGAGTATTCCTAGAGCTATCCTCAAATGCTCTGCATGTTCTGCCTCAGTCCTTGAGTAGATCAAAATATCATCGATAAAAACTATCACACACTTGTCCAAGTACTTCTTAAATACTCTATTCATTAAATCCATGAAAGCCGCTGGGGCGTTGGTTAATCCAAAGGACATTACCAAGAACTCATAATGCCCATACCTGGTACGGAACGCTGTCTTGGAAATATCTTCGGGTTTAATCTTTAGTTGGTGATATCCAGTTCTCAGGTCAATCTTGGAAAAATAAACAGCATCCTTTAGCTGGTCGAACAGATCGTCTATTCTAGGCAATGGGTACCTGTTCTTTATGGTTAGCTTGTTCAACTCTCGATAGTCTATGCACAACCTCATGCTCCCATCTTTCTTCTTAACAAATAAAACTGGTGCTCCCCACGGAGACACACTGGGTCTTATCATACCCTTATCCAAGAGTTCCTGCAATTGGATAGCTAATTCCTTCATTTCTAACGGGGCTAACCGGTAAGGTGCTTTTGAAACTGGCGCCGTCCCTGGGGCCAACTCAATAGCAAATTCAATCACTCTATCGGGTGGTAATCCCGGAAGGTCTTGGGGGAATACATCTTCAAATTCGTTGACTACTGGAATATCTTGTAAGTTGGGCACCTCCTTCTGCGTGTCCACCACATAGGCTAGGTAAGCCTCACTTCCTTTTCGTAGCATCCTTTTGGCCTGGGCCATAGTCAAAAATTTCTGCGTCTGCCTCTTTCCTCTAAATATAACTTCTTTCTTCCCGGGGATATTTAACTTAACTTTCTTCCCTTTACAGTCTATCTGAGCATCGTTGCTAGATAGCCAGTCCATTCCCAAAATCACATCAAACTCCCCTAATTTAAAAGGAATCAGATCAACACTGAAAGATTGCTCCCCTATGCCTATCTCACAGGCGGGGTGAATCTGGTTAACAGGAATAATTTCATGATTGGCTATTTCTACTTGTAAGGGTTCTATCAAGGGTTTAGCCTTAAGTCTTAACTTACGCGCAAAGTCCCTTGATATAAAAGATTTAGTTGCTCCCGAATCAAATAAAACATTTGCACTGACTGAATTTAGAGAAAGGGTACCTGCTATCACATCTGAATCTTTCATAGCATCCTGGACTGTCATGTTGAAAGTCCTCGCAGTAGGTGGCTTATTAGAAGCAGCCCTGCTTGCTCCCGAAGCTGCTGGTTTGTTCATTGGGCATTCTCTTTTCCAATGACCTGGGCGTCCGCACTGATGACAAGTGGTGGTTGGAATGACGGCAGGGGCTGACGAAGGGCATTTGTGAGAATAGTGGCCCACTTGCCCACACTTAAAGCAGGTTACTGGCTTTCCTTTACACTCCCCAGTGTGATTCCTTCCACATATGTTACAGACTGGCAATGGGGGTCGAGACTGGTTGGAATAGGACATTCTTGACTTCTGGCCGCCCTGGCTCACATTCACACTCATTGGTCGCTTAAACCCAGTGTTCCTTCCTGGCAGGGACACTGCTCCTCGATTAAATCTAGTTGGGAAGCTCCTTCCTGCGGAACCTCCACCCATGCTCATACTTTTCCTCTTTATTCCTTTCTTCTCTCTTTCCTTCTGCATCTGTTCACTTCCGACTTCTACAATCGTTGCCTTTTGCACCAGAGTGGCATAGTCCGTAAGCTCAAGGATTGCCACCCTATTCAGAATCCATGGTTTCAGTCCCTGCTGAAACCTCCTAGCTTTCTTTTCCTCGGTGCTCACAAACTCCGGCACAAACCTTGATAACTCAGTAAATTTCGCTTCGTACTCTGCTACAGACAAGTTATTCTGCTTTAGCTCCAAGAACTTGAGCTCCATCTGGTTTTCCATAAACCTCGGGAAATACTTTCCCAGAAACAACTGACTAAATCTCTCCCAGGTTATAATAGCATCTGTCTCCATGTTTTTCTTGGCCTCCCACCAGTAGTTAGCTTCTCCTTTCAGAAGGTAGGTAGCAAATACAGTTTTCTGTGCCTCATCGATACTCAAAATCTCAAAAGATTTCTCCATCTCCTTTAACCATGCCCTTGCCTCAACTGGGTCGGCTGATCCGTGGAACTCAGGGGGCTTAAGGGACTTAAAAGCCCTGAAAGAGTTTGCCACAGCATTGTTACTTCCTTGAGGGGGTGGGTTGGGTTGACGTTCCAAATTCTGCCTTAGGAGTTGCATGAACTGGCTCATGGGATCCATGCCTGGGTTTGGTACTGGTTGCTCAACCTCGGTTTCTCCTTCTTCAGCCTCTATCTCAAATCCCTCAACATCATATGTTTCCTCTTCCTCTTCATACAGGGAGTCATCCTATTCCACATAATCCTCATCTTCCTCTTCACTGTGCTCCTGGTTTCTATTGTCCTGATTATGGCTTCCCTGGTCCTCAGATCCAGGGTTCGCCCTAGTTTCAATCTTTCTTGGCGGCATGATTCTGATAATAATAAAAACAATTATTGGGAAAATTCAACATTAGGTCACAATCATATACAACATTGTGCCTTGCACAGCTCTTATAATGGGGAGAACGTATATCGCAATTCTATTATTTTAAGAAAGTTCTAATACGAAGTGCAGTAATAATAATGATAAAACAGTGATCCCGTCACTATGGAACTGAACCGAAGGGAAACAAATATATACATAATGCGAGAATACATAGTTTGATCTGGTCAAAAGTACAACAGTGCTACAGTCATCTGTCCCAAAAGTGATACACAAGAGTCTATCTGTCTAGTCAGAAAAAGGGATGCTATATACAAGTCAACTATCCCGGAAAATTGGCTCTTACTAAGGCCTCGGCTAACTAGACAACTAGACTATTCCATCATCAATCCTGAATCACACACCGGAGCGGGTCAGCTCCCAAACCCTTTCCATCGCACGACGGAAGATATAGTCGGCCTGCCGCCTGGAGATCCTACCATGCCTGTCCCCCTGGAGCGATCTGAGCCTCGCTCGGGATGTGAGCTCTATCCCCGTAAGCTCCCTCCTCAAGGATCGGGGTATAGAAGCCCTGGTCTCATAAGCTCGGGTATGCCTACCCGCCCTCTCTGCATCCAACTCCCTCCTGGCCTCTTCTAGTCGGCCCTCGGCAACAGCCACTCGGGTCCTCAATACATCCTGAACATATCCATGAGCTAACGAAGACTGCCTGTGGGCAGGGTCAAGAGGTGGTGAATCCGGAGCCGCTGAGGGTGCCTCCTCGGTCTGCCTAGGCTCGGAAGTATGGGTCTCTGAGCTGTCATCATCAGGAATCCAAGATAGTGGTGGAGGGGTAGGGGCTCTGACCACCGGAAGTGTGGGTAAAGGGATACCAGCATACACTACCATAGATCCAACACGCTCCTCAGTTACTGGGACCTCATCCGGGTCCTCCTCATCTGGAATAGCAATAACCTCTGTCTCTGACTCCTCTGAGGGGTCCTCCTCATCTGAAACAGCAATGACCTCCGTCTCAGGCTCCTCTGAGGGGTCCTCCTCATCCTCCTCCATCTCAGGCTCCTCCTGATCCTCAGCATCTAGCAATGCCTCATCATGCTCACGCTCGAACATCTCAGGGTCCTCTATCTCAGGCGCCTACACATTAAACGAGCTAAGTTACTATCATGATACTTATAAGGGTTCCCGTAAGGGTTTTAACTGTCAACACTACTTTAAGTAGTCCGACCATGAACTTGGCAAGAGTTCTTATTATCTTTGTGAGTTTGTTATTATATCGACGCATCATCTCTGAGGTTTATAACGCTTGGCTCTGATACCATTTCTGTAACACCCCCAGATCCGGGGTCAGGGATCCGGGTTGTCACGGTCTTTCTTTCCACAATATCACTTCACTTAATTAATAATAAATAACCTCATGCTGTGACCCCACACTAACACACACCACAACCCGTTATAGTCTCAGAGATGAAATTGAAATAAGTACAAGTCTTTGAATCCACAATTTAAAATTATTACAACCCAAAATGATTACTTGATAATTTACAGTTAATTGCCATTATCTGCCACAAGTTATAATTATACATAATTTGATTCTCAAAAGTAGATGGTCTGAACTACAATGGATCTACCTCTGCAGCTATAGCAGCTACAACATCATCGGGAAGACGCGGGACGCTTCCCACGCGCTTGCGCTGGGTCTGCTGGAGTCTGGCCATCTCTCCTAACTGTTGTTGTGTGATGAAGAAATAAAGCAAGAGTGAGCCTTACAGCTCACAAGATAATATGTAGTGATAACAATAATACAAGTATCTAAATGGATACTTACTAGAATCTTTATCGTATGTAAGATAATTACTTACTAGATATAAGTAAAAACAAGGAATGAAGTTACCAATACTTCCCCACACTTATATCATTTATTAAGCTACTTGAACTATCACCGTTCAAAGTATTATAAGATTCACGAGGTCATCCCATAGATGAGACCACAAATAAAACTTGAAAATATTTGATCTTTGAAATATTTTGAAAAGAGATGAAGTTACGAGATACTTCATTCAATGGATACACCAATAAAAATGTTTGACCCTGTCAATGCTTCGGCAACCACCCATTAGTAGCCTTTCGATCGAAATGCTACGGGTAGTGTTGCAGAATTATCCAAATGGATGATGAACTCATTACGGGAGTTTACCGCGCCAGGAAGACCACTTACGATGATCAGTCGTAGTAGTACAACCCCACCATTTTCTACATGTAGAGGAGAACCTGTCGGATTTACTTGTCAACCGAACACTGAACTCCTAAGGAATGGACCGCCTTAGCGGAACTTCCAGGCCATTTGGGCCAATATAATAAGGCTGGGCCGGCGCTACTCGACAACTTACGCCACTCCTAGTTCAGATGAAATCCATGACTCTGAAACGTAAAGCTCGTTCCCCCTTTCCCCAAGTAGAAACTTGTTGATACGGCTCCACCAAGAAGTCGTATCTAGTTGGAAGGGAAAACTCACCGATATTTCCCAGGCGATGCCTGTTAATGGATTAACTTGTTCCAAGAATTTTACTTCCCGAGTATTGGGTAAGTAATCAAAAACTCTTTTATAAAATCAGCAATCTTGTTGCGAATATAAAATACACCACAGAGCCGGATCCCCCAGGTTTTGAGCGAGTATTTAAATCCCCTTCGAAAGGAAGATCTTAAATATAAAAAAAATGAGTTTTGGGATCCGCTCTAACTTTTAAAATCATTTTGAAGACTCACAAAACATTTTTAAGAATGTTTGGAGTATTACTGATTTATTAAAATAAATCAGTCCCAATATATTTAGAAAATAACTGAATATTATTATTAAAATAATATTCCCAAAAAGAATAATAGATGTAGAAGTTGGAAAACTTATATTTGAAATGAATAGCAAATAATCAAAGATATACTTATACGAAAGTAATATCTTTATTTGAATAATCAAAAATAAGTTTGATTATCGATACCTTGTTCTTTAATACAATAAAGAAAATACCTCGACAAATAATCGGAGTCATAGATCCTCAAATGAATATTCAAATAATATTCATTAAATAATATAAACTGAGTCATAAGCCTTCGAATGAATATTCAAATAATATTCAATAAATAATATAAAAGAGTCATAAGCCCTCCGATGAATATTCAAGTAATATTCAGATAAATAAACAAAAGGAGTCATACGCCTTCGAATAATATTCGAAATAATATTCAATAATAAAATAAAGTTTAAAGTTATCGAATAAACCTTATTCGATTAATAGTTTGGAAAAACTATAACCATATATATATATAAATATATATATATATATATATCCATATCCATATATACAAAAATCTACTCGGGATCCTCGACTCCCGGTTTTAGAAAATATTTTCACCTTTGGGTCCCTATACTAAGGGTATATGCAAGTTACCGCTATCCTCTAGCATAGGTATTATCAACTGAACCAACAGATATATATTTCAAGAATATGAAACAGGCATGCATATATACCATATCACATGCTACAATATATCGCAAGAATTTGCTAAATAACCAATATGCATTTATCGCAAGATCATGCATATACAAATGTATACATCACAACAACAGTATAACGGATAGAATACTTGCCTGAGCGACTTGGGGGTGAGAAAGGCTCGGGACGAGTCTGGTAACCTATAAACAACAAGTAAGTTGGAATTAAACCAAAATCACTTGTAAATCTATACTTTAACTAACTTAGACTCTAACGCTTGTTTTGCGCTCACCGATTCGCTTAAGTCACTCGGGTACCCTCGGCTCCACCATTTTTAATAATTTAACCTTTACGAGTTTTAAAGCGATTCCTTCGCGAATGTCTTACCAACTGCCTAACACACTTACCATAAATGTTTCATACATTAATTAACCCTTTTTGGTCTTTAACCTACATTTCAAAGTAAGGCGAGGGAAAAAGTTTCGTTCGCGAAACGCCGTTACTTGAAACGGTCGTTTCTCCTAAACCGTGCATCGGAATCGAACGAACTACATATCAAAACGAAGCTCGTAACATGAGCTATCTAATCATGGCAGTGGTCATAATCTAGCAGGGGGTTCTAGGGTCCTAATGCTATGCACAAAAATAGTCCAAAGAAAATCGGACGTTACGACGGCTATGTTTACGCGATTTCCCAATTTTAAACCATACAAAACCAACCCCAAACCAACCTCAAATCCAACACACAACAAACATCCATCCTTATCACATCATAACAACCCCAACCAATTCAATTTAATCATTCATACTTATGCTTAAACTTAACTTTAATCATACTTAAGTTCCTTTAAATCAAAACCACAACAATTACCATTCCATTTCACTACCATTCCAAATCCCAAACTCTAAATCATAACAACAAACTACAATATCAACCCACTAATCAAAATCATCTTATAATATATAGGATTCTAGGGTTTGGAGATGGTATACCTTCCTTGAAGTGGTGGGTGGAGCTAGGAAGCCTTAAGAAGCTTTGAGAAGTCTTAAGAATGCTTGGATCTTCAAGAAAACAAGAAAAAGTTCAAGTTAAAAACTTGAAAACACTATTCATTGTCTTCTTCATTGATTAAATGAAGAAGATTGAGAAAGAATTAATGGCTTAAACTCATGATATAGTCCTAACTAAGCATGAAGATGATTAGGGAATTATCTTACCAATTTAGGAGGCTTGGATCTTGAGTTTTGAAATTCTATGCCTTTAAAAATGCTAAAAGCCGAGAGCAAATGAAGAACTCATGCCTTGGTTGCTTTTGATTTTTGATGAGAATGATTTTTACTTGGCTTGGTTGACTTGTTTTGTATTTAATTTAGTCAATTACTTTCTTGCCCTTGAAATTGTGTGGTTACAAAGCTACCACACCTCCTTCCTTCCCATGTCATGCTTATGTCATCCTCATGATGTCATCCTCCCTTCCTTGTCCTCTTTCTATTGGTTGGATGACATCATTCCCCCTAATCCCTTTGATTAACTTCCTAATCGTTTGCCTAATGACCGCTGATCTGTTATACGGTTTGCTTAACTTTCGTTCTCGTTTATCGTTTGAAGGATCATACCCGGGATCTTATTACTTAGGTTCCCTTAACCTTTCTCAATACATTATATTCCTTTTTATGATCCTCTATTATAATCCTTTAATTTAAATCCTTTTTATCTTGTTACCTTATACTCAATTCTCTCCGTATCTTGTGGATTTCCGGGAAAAACCAAAGTGTTCGGAATTGGATTCTGACGATCTTTACATACACTTATATACTTCATAGAGTACTAATAATATCCCAGAATATCCATAACAGAACCCCTACATAGTGTGTCATGAAAAGTTTCTTCATTCAGCTAAAACACTATTCACAAGGGTTACAAAAAGTTGAAAATTTTGGGGTTATTACATAAGACATGCAACATCATTTACATCATTCTCATCCCTTGTGTGTGTTGCTCGTTCATCAGCAGTAGCACCCTCAGGAAGGGGGCCTGGAGGAGGAATATCAATGACATGAAGCTTGCGCACCTGCCTGAGGACAATCCTCAAATTCCTCTGCCAGTCTAGGAAGTTGTTTCCTCCTGTCAGCTTGTCCTTCTCAAGGACTGAACGTACGGATAGTGTGTTTGTGTTGTTTGCCATTACTCAGTATCTACAATAATAAAAGCGCAAAATAAATATTAGAATGTCTGAGTTAAAATTTTATGTTCATATGATTATGATATATTCATAATATATCTCCCACTATTTTTTATCAAATTAATAGCCCTAACTATTAATTCGGAAAGTATATCCCATAAATCTTTCTAGTGAGCCAAGATCCATATTTCGTCATGTCCTAAGTCAACCACTGGTATCCTTAAAACATGTTTATTTAGGTAGACAACAGTTGTCAATTATAGTATATATAATTCTTGGATAATTTGGTGAACAACAATTGATCTTATCTATCTAATAGATTTTTAACCAAACTCTATGCTTCTAAGTTCATAATAGTTGAATATAACCATTTATATTCACCTTATTATGATGACTCAGTTAAGTTAGACCCAATGATACAATGTCCGAATATAACCGTTTATATTCGTCGCATTTTACCACGATAGATAGGAGTCCCCTGCCACTGACAGCTCTTCCCCTTATCGATCTAGGATTCAATGAGTGTTCATTCATTGGAAAGCATCTGATTAAAACTTAATATTTTTACTTAGGGATTTTTAATTTAGAACGATCATGATCCCATCATAAAGAGATTCCCAATTTTTCCTTGAATAAAATACTTCAAATTAATACTCGTCAATGGTTTGATTTCCAGGTAGTGGAGGAGTCACATCGGTCTCGCTTAAAAACCACAGCCTTACAAGTTCTATGAACCCGTTGTTGACAAAATTGCCCCATGTCAGAAATAAAGAAAATTCATATTTTATTCCGTGTTTCATAAACACGAGAATCTCATGATCGTTTGTTAATTATAAATCTTGAGTCGTTAAAGATTTTATCTTGTTTAAAGGCATGGCATGGGTGATGTATCTAATACATACATGCATCATTAATCTAATTAAAACATGTATTTCTACTCTACACATACTATTTATACATCATATGAAAAGTGCGTAAAGTAAATGTGCAATAGTTATGGCCCAATCCTATGTGATCTTTTCAGGCTAATGAAAAGATCAAGGTCAATTTATGGTGTAAAAATAACTATTACATATGTCTTCTCTATTGCTTCCATTGTCTCCTTGGCCTCCATAGGATGCCTCCTTGTTCCCTTGTCCTTCTTGGATGTTACATTAAGAATTATACTAATGAACTTACAAAAGAACTCGAGTTACATTCGAGATAAAACAACTACAAATAGAAAACGACATGCAAGTCGTATTTATTACAAACCAAAAGAATAAACCATTACAACTAAGGTCTTAAGGCCATAACTATGCACCATGCTCAAGTAACCATTAAGAACATGATAGATCATATAAAAGATGACATACTATTTATCACTTATCATGATCCAATCAAGAATAATAAATAAGTAAAGCATATGTCATAAGCACAAATTAAAAACAAAACCCTAAACACGCGGATCGACCTCCGCGGTGAGGTCGCTGGGGGTTCGAGGGGGTAGTGAGCCCCCCGATGGCAGAAATTTTTGCAAAATCAAGTGTCAGAATACTAGCAAAACATGTATCAGAATACTATTCCAGAAGCATGTATCAGTATACACATGATCCATATCCCAGTTACCAAAAACATGTATCAGTATACATATTTTAAGAGATCGCATACATATGAGTTATGGTAGATCTTAAACATACTAGTATCATCATATAGATCATTAACAGATTCATCATATCATTCATATAACATAACTGTAATCATGGCAGACTCATATAACATAATTGTTATCATGGCAGACTCATCACACATGCATACTTATAAAAATACAGTAAACAGGTAACCAAATCAGCCCCTTATACACGTAGCTCTGATACCATTATTGGGTTCCGAGGCATAAAACGCAGTAATTAAGGTCATAATAAATATATTTATTGAATGATCAACTGACATAAAGATTTAAAAGAATAATGTATTGCCTCTAGGGCACCTACACTAACAAAGAGGACGCGCCCTTGATGAGTAAAAATGGAGTTGAGGTTGATGCTCCTCCAAGTGAGGACGCGCCCTCCGCACCCTGTGTTGAACAAAACCATACCTTGCCCTGAGGTAGATGCTCCCCTGCATGAGGACACACCCTCAGATGCAAGAGTGGAGGTCGAGGACCCCTGAGACTTTGATTTCGATTTGGATCCCAGGATCCCTGTGCCCGCCGAGAAAACGGGGTCGGCCGAAGATGCAATACCTGTCCCGGTCGACAAAAATGACCCAAGCAAGGTTTTGAAAGTGGGATCCCAGCTAAGTGATGAAATGAGGGAAAGTCTTACCCGCTTCTTGATTGCAAATCTCGATGTCTTCGCATGGAGTCATTCAGACATGGTGGGAATTGACCCAGGAGTAATGTGTCATCGGTTGAACATCTTCCCAAATTGTACGGGCATACGTCAGAAGCGTCGTTCGGTGAGCAGGGAAAGGGTGATAGCATTAAAAGAAGAAGTAGACCGGTTGCTGGAAGTAGGACTGATCAAAGAATCCTTCTACCCTGAATGGCTTGCAAATCCAGTGCTTGTGAAAAAGCTGAATGGGAAGTGGAGGACGTGTGTGGACTTCACAGACCTCAACAAGGTCTGCCCAAAGGATAGCTTCCCGCTCCCATGAATTGATCAGTTGGTTGACGCGATGGCAGGACATGCCTTGCTAAGTTTTATGGATGCATACTCTGGTTATAATCAGATTCCCATGTATGGTCCCGATCAAGAGCATACTTCCTTCATCACTGATATGGAGTTGTACTGCTACATAGGAATGCCGTTTGGTTTGATTAACACTGGCGCAACCTATCAGCGGCTGGTAAATATGATATTCGAGAACCAAATTGGGAGAACCATGGAGGTGTATGTGGATGATATGTTGGTAAAGTCCAAGGTGTCAAATGACCATATCAAACACTTGATGGAAATGTTTAACATCCTAAGGAGGTTTCACATGAATTTGAACCCACAAAAGTGTGTATTCGGCGTGGAGTCAGGCAAGTTTCTCGGGTTCATCGTCAACTATAGGGGAATTGAAGCCAACCCCGTAAAGATCAAGGCATTGTTAGACATGAAATCACCCACCACTGTGAAACAGGTGCAAAGTTTAACTGGGAGGATCGCCGCGCTGAATCGATTCGTTTCCAAATCGTCCGACAGATGCAAGGAATTCTTCAAAGCCATTTAGTTGGTAGGGAAAGACTTCGTATGGACACCAGAATATGAAGAGGCTTTTAGAAAGATCAAGGAACAACTGGGGAACCCTCCCATGTTGTCAAAACCATTAGATGGGGAATCTCTAATACTGTACCTCGCAGTGTCTGAGTATTCAATCAGTGCAGTTCTGGTGAGAGAGGAAGATGGGCAGTAGTCACCGGCGTATTATGTGACCAAGCGGTTGCATGACACTGAAACTCGCTACACAAGCATGGAAAAGCTGGTTTATGCCCTGATCCTTGCATCAAGAAAATTACGGCCATATTTCCAGGCCCATAGAGTTGAAATCCGTACGGCATACCCGCTACGGCAAGTCCTTCCCAAACCAGAGTCATCGGGGAGAATGCTGAAATGGACTGTGGAGTTGGGACAGTTTGATTTGGAATACATGCCCCGGACAGCGATTAAAGGACAAGCCTTAGCTGATTTCTTATTGGAATTTGACTCTGCAGTTAATGATAGAGCTTTAGTGATGTTGCATCCCCCTCATGTTGAGGAGCCTTTGGAGGAATTTCCACATCCATGGTGGATCTTGCATGTGGATGGGGCAGTTAACAATGGAGGAGCAGGTGCGGGTTTAGTACTCGTGTCCCCAAAAGGCCATCATCTGAAGAGTGCAATTCATTTCAAATTTTATGCAACGAATAATGATGCAGAGTATGAGCATTGATTAATGGCCTAAAGATCGCTTTGGAAATGGGAGTGCGAAACCTAATTGTGAGGAGTGACTCGGAGCTGGTGGTGAATCAGGTGATGGGGGATTTCAAGCGCGAGGCCCGCGAACGGAATTGTATTTGAGATGCACGCAGTGCCTAATTGGAATGTTCAAAGAATTTAGGTTGGAATGTGTGCCGTGGGAAAAGAACGGCAACGCGGATGCTCTAGCAAAAATGGGGTCACAACAGGAGGTTGTGTTTGTTAGGATCCATACCTCTTGAAATCCGGGAGATTCCTAGTATCCCGTAGATAGAAATTATGCAAGTGGATGAGGCTTCCCAGGGAAACATGGATGACGCCCATTCTTGCATACATTCACAAGAGAACACTCCCCGAGGATAAGTTCAAGGCTCGTCGACTCCGCTACCAGACTGCAAGGTATGTGGTGTACGATGAAGTTTTGTATAAGAGAGGCTTCAATCAACCGCTGCTTAGATATGTTGACGAAGAAGAAGGAAATTACATCCTGAGGGAGGTGCACGAAGGAATTTGTGGTAATCACTCAGGGGGGTTGCTCGTTGGTGATGAAAGTTTTGCGTCAAGGGTATTATTGGTCTACAATGAAAGAGGGTGCTGGAACTTCGTCAGAGCATGCGATCGCTGCCAACGCTTTGCAAACTACTCATCTATGCCAGTGACGCTCTGACACCTATGGTAAGCCGTGGCCGTTCGCCATGTGGGGAATTGATCTTATTGGAGAACTACTACTAAGGCTAAAGGGGACGTCAAATACGCAGTAGTCGCGGTTATTACTTTACTAAATGGGCAGAAGCTATGCCACTGGCAACTATCACCGCAAAGAAAATTAAAGATTTTGTTTTCAACTCCATTGTGTGCAGGTTTGGAATCCCTTACAAGCTTGTATCTGACAACGGAAAGCAATTTGACAGCAAGGAGTTGCGGCAACATGTGAGGATTTAAAAATAAAGATGAATTTGCAGCAATTATATTCTCAAGCAATGGGTAGACAAAAGCTGTGAATAAAATAATAAAGCATACCCTCAAAGCCAAGT
>NW_027419182.1:0-28843 GCF_009905375.1 Apium graveolens
AAACAGAACCAGCACACTAAAACTGCTGTATCTCCTTCATTTCTCACTCAAATATTGTGTTCTATAGCTCATTGGAAAGGTATTGAGATGGCCTACAACTCTTGTTCACAAGTCTCGTCCAAATAATCATGGTAAGACCCTCATTTTTACAGTTCTTTAAATCGGACTTTTAGAAACTTCAAAGCCTAACTTTGTGTTCTTGATTTCTTTGGATAGATCAAGCTTGTAGGAGGCTCCCTAAGGCTTCCTAGCAACTTAACACCTCCCAAGGAAGGTATAAAATTCAAACCCTAGCCTTTAATTTATTTGTTAGTAAGTTTAATGGTTGGTTTTGTGAAATGAGAAGCATGGATTGTGATTATTAGTAGTTTGGTTTGATTTGGAAGTGTTTTGGTAATTGAAGCTTGATTATAGTTCATAGGTCTTGATTATGGTTGTTTGAGTTGAAAACCTTGGAGATTATGGACTGATGTGGTATGGTTTAGGTGAAGTTTTGTTGTATTGATGGTTATGAGTTGGTTGGTGGTTAATTGGAGTAGTTTAAACATTGGTAATCGCGTAAATATAGCCGTCGTAATGTTCGATTTACTTTAGACTGCTTTTGTTCATAACATTTGGACCCGAGAACTCCCTGCTAGATTATGACCATTGCCACGTTTAGATAGTTCATGTTACGAGCTTCGTTTTGATATGTAGTTCGTTTGATTCCGATATACGGTTTAGGAGAAATGACCGTTTTAAGTAACGGCTTTTCGCGAACGAAACTTTTCCCCTCGCCTTACTTTGAAACATAGGTTAAAGACCAAGAAGGGTTAATTAGTGTATGAAACAATTATGGTAAGAGTGTTAGGCAGTTGGTAAGATACTCGCAAAGGAATCGCCTTAAAACTTGTAATGGTTAAATTATAAAAAATGGTGGAGCCGAGGGTACTCGAGTGACTTAAGAGAATCAGTAAGCGCAAAGCGAGCGTTAGAGTCTAAGGTAGTTAGAGTATAGATTTACAAGTGACTTTGGTTTAATTCCAACTTACTTGTTTTTTATAGGTTACCAGACTCGTCTCGAGCCTTTTATCACCCCCAGTCACTCAGGCAAGTTTTCTACCCGTTATACTGTTGTTGTGATGTATATGTGTATATGCATGATCTTGTGATAAATGCATATTTGTTATTAGCAAATTCTTGCGATATATTGTAGCATGTGATATGGTATATATGCATGCCTATTTCGTATTCTTGATTTATATATCTGTTGGTTCAAATGTTTATTCGTTGCATAATACCTATGCTAGAGATAAGCGGTATTTGCGTATACCCTTAGTATAGGGGATCAAAAGGTGAACTTTTTCTAAAACCGGGAGGCGAGGCTCCCGAGTATAATATATATTTATATATATATATTGATATAGTTTTTAAAACTATTAATCGAATAAGGTTTATTCGATAACTTTATTTTATTTAATGAATATTATTACGAATATTCATTCGAGGGCTTATGACTCCTTTATTTTATTTAATGAATATTATTACGAATATTCATTCGAGGGCTTATGACTTCTTTATTTTACTAAATGAATATTATTTTGAATATTCATTCGAGGACTTATGACTCCTTTTATTTTATTATTTGAATATTATTTGAATATTCATTCGAGGGCTTATGACTCCTTTATATTATTTATTGAATATTATTTGAATATTCATTCGAGGGCTTACGACTCAGTTTATATTATTTAATGAATATTATTTGAATATTCATTTGAGGATCTATGACTCCGATTATTTGCTGAGATATATTCTTTATTTTATTAAAGAATAAGGTGTCGATAATCAAACTTATCTTTGATTTTCAAATAAAGATAGTACTTTCGTATAAGTATATCTTTGGTTATTTAATACTCATTTCAAGTATAAGTTTTAAAACTTCTACTTCAATTATTTTTATAAAGATTATTCTTTATGGGAATATTATTTAAATAATAATATTCAGATAATTTCTAATATATTGGGACTGATTTATTTCATTAAATCAGCATTACTCCAAAAACTCTTTAAAGTGTTTTCGAGTCTTCAAAATGATTTTTAAAAGTTAGAGCGGATCCCAAAACTCATTTTTATATTTAAGATCTTCCTTTTAAAGGGGATTTAAATACTCGTTCAAAACTTGAGGGATCCGGCTCAGTGGTGTATTTTACATTCGCAACGAGGTTGCTGTTTTGAGAAAACATCTTGATTACTTGCCCATCGTTCGGGAAGTAAGTTCATCTATTTGAGTCGGCATAAGCAACATGGGCTCAGTGGGCGTCCATGAAAGTGTAAGTGGCTCAGTGGGAGTCCATCAAATGCGTAAGTGGCTGAGTGGCAGTCCAGCATAAGGTCCTATTGCGGCCAGGGTGATGACCAGTGGGGAATTCGTCCATCTACTAGTAGAAAAGGTTACTTATTGGTATCTTTGCCTGATCAGCAAGATATCAGGTTTATGCCAAGGTTTTCTCCTTTCCAAATTCATTGGATATTGCAACTCTGTTTATAATTTTCATAACAGAGATTTTCAAGGAGTGTATGAAATGTATATATATAGGTGTATATATATATCGGGATTTAATGAAGTATCTCGTAACTTCATTATTTATAATGATATTCAAAGATTGAATCTATTCAAATCTTGTCTTGTAGTCTCATCTATGTGATGAACTTTTGAACTAATTATAACTTGAACGGTGGTAGTTCAAGTAGTATTTGGAAAAGATATAAGTATATTGGAGTATCTTGTAACTTCATCTTTTAAACTTATATCTAGTAAATGATTATCTTATGCATGACAAAGATTTTCAGAAAAACGTTGAGACAAGGTTAGATATATGAGATCACCTTGCAATGATATTTTTATACAGTTATACACTGGAACTCTGTGTATATTATGCATGGAAGAGGACTTCCAAGATTTTGAAAAGTATATATGTATATATACTGAATATTTTGCGACTTCATCGCATTAAGATATCAAACTTGGTTCATTTCTTTTGATCAAGACTTTCATGAGTACTATGAGAAGGCTCATATATTGTAAATTATTATACATATTATTTTGGTGGGCTTGCTGCTCACCCTTGCTTTCTTCTTTCATCACACAACATCAGATAGACAAGATGAACATGACCAAGCTCCCAATTCGCGAGCGGATAGGAAACGTTCTGCAGCTTCCTATAAGCATTGAAGTCGCTGTAGCTAAGGTGGGAACTACCAATAGACTAGGCTTCAACTTTTGATGTACCAGATTTATGTATACTTATGAATTGTAATAATGGCAAAGAAAATGTAAATTTATTCAGAAAACCTTTTAAGGTGTATTGGCAGATAATTGTGGAATAAAGTGACCTGTGATTATTTTTGGATGTTCATCTCTGAGACTATAACGTGTGGTGTGTGTGTTTATTGTGGGGTCACAGTACAAAGTAGTTGATTAATTATTAAGATTGGGTGTTATTAAGGGAAATGGAACTCGTGACAACCCGGATCCCCGACCCCGGATTTGGGGGTGTTACAGAAGTGGTATCAGAGCTAAGCGTTATAAACCTCAGAGATGATGTGACGTTAAGATAATAACTAAGATAATAAGAACTCTTGCCAAGTTCATAGTCGGGCTACCTAACGTAGTACTGACAGTTAAAACCCTTATGGGAACCCTTATAAATATCGTGATAGAAGAGTAGTTCGTTATCGTATATGGTAGCGGGACTCCGAACCCTAAGGTTGAGGAGCAACAACGCGATGATGTTTTATTACTAATTGGAGATCGGATTGTGGATCCGATAGAGCGTCCTAACGCAGGACCGGATGATGTTCATATTGAGGATGTAGCGGTTGAGGATGTTATCCTAGAAGGGATTGTTGCTGAGGAGGATCCCGTGGAGGATCCTGACAAGAATGAATAAAGGACCACTGAGGAATTGATGACCATGGTTAGGGAAACTACCAGAGGTAGGATTGGCCGGTCACTACCGGAGGTTCGTTCAAGTTTGTACAGATAGTAGCCCCTTTAACGCGGCTTACTCGTAAGACTGAGAAGTTCGAATGGACAGAGAAATGCGAGAACAACTTTTAAGAACCGAAGCAAAGGTTGGTGACGTTCCCTATGTTGGCGTTGCCGGATGGAAAATGAGATTTTGTGATGTGTAGTGACGCTTCGCATAAGGAATTAGGGTGCTTCATATACAGCACAGCAAGGTAATCGCGTACGCGTCAAGACAATTAAGGGAATATAAAATTCGATATCCCCACCCATGAGCTTGGGCTCGTGGCAATAGTTTTTCCCTAAAGATTGGAGGCACTACTTGTATAGAGAGAAGTGCAAGATTTACACAAACCATAGGAGCTCTAGTACATTTTTACGTAGAAAGAGCTCAACATACGCCAAAGGAGGCGGTTAGAGCTAATCAAGAATTATGATTGGGAGATTCTTTATCATTCGGGGAAAGCCAATGTGGTGGCTGATGCCCTTAGTAAAAAGGAGAGACCCAAGATGATAATGTCTTTGGGATAGTTTATAAGAGATTTTGAGAAAATGGAAATAGAAGTGAAGGTAACCGGAGCCGGTACCGAAAAGCTGTTTGAGATTGCAATACAGACCGAATTTTTGGAAAAGAACATATTGCGTCAGAAAAAGTGATGAATGAAGGCAGAGAGTCAATGACTGGAGAAGAGATCCACACCGAGAAAGATGATAAGGGGATAGTGAGGTGTTCCTACAGAAATTGGGTTCCAAAAGTTCAAGAGCTTAAGGATGAGAACTTAGATGAGAGCCATAGTTTGAGGAATAAGATTTAGGGCAAATCTTGAATGTGATAATCAGGGAGGTTGCCATTAAGAAAGAAAGAACCCATAACATAATAGAGTGGAAAACAAGGTTTTTAATGTATAAGATAACCCCGATTATGGGAGAAGGTTGAAACATTTCATACTAAGGAAACAGAAAGTCGAGTAAGGAAAGGAGACCCGAGATGGTACTCCTATACGACAATTTATGGACCAGTATAGACAGAACTTAGACTATTATCCCCAACCACCACCCTGTGGAAACAATGCGGTGAGAAATTCTTTCAGGACCTTTAAGTCGCTAAGCTCTCAGAGTTCCAAGGAACAAGCTGACCCAGTCGAGGCAAGAGCCTGGATAAAGGAAATACATGAATCATTTGAGATTCTAAATGATTGACGAATCACAAAAGACTATTTTTGTCACTTACCCTCCTAAGAGAGAGGCCACCCGCTGGTGAAAGGCCAAGGAAGGCACGGAGCAAGAGATTATAATAAACTGATTTAAGTTCAGACAATTATTTTCGGGAAAGTACTTCCCAAGGTTATGGAGGTAGTGTAAAAGCTTTGGAGCTAGAACAAAAGCGGATGAGTATGATGAATTATGAATCTAAGTTGTAAAAGTTATCAAGATTCGTTCTGAGGACACGAATCCAGAATGACGGGATATTTGAAATCAATGCTTATGTTGTGTTGGTTCATGAAATAATGATAAGAGAAAGGAAAATAAAAAGAAACTGAAGTGGAAAGGAATATAAAGGCAATAGAGTTCGAGGAATGATAAGGAAGTTGGGTATGAGGAAACCCTAAAGACTCGTAGCAATAGAAATAGAAAAGTATGTAATCTTCAGGATGAGGGTGATTCACCATGAGTTAAATTGATGGTTGAAGGCATAAGAGATAAATATATTTTATCCCCTGTAAGTTGGGAGGATTTGAGGAAACCTTGAGATAGTTCGAAGGATAAATATTGAGACGCGGATAGACTGAGGAGACAAGGAAGTAAGAAATTAGGAAAATTGGATGAAGTGACCTTCAAGAATGTGAAGTGTAAGACCGGTGGCTTGATACCCAGGAAGGGAGACGCCAGGTATGAAAGATATCCCAACATTGAGATGACTGTTGAGATAAACAACAAAAGTAAATAAGGATTTATTAAGAAGAAGTTCACGTTGAACACGACCAATATCTTCCAGATCATCCATGTGATCATTAGCAAATCAGGAAAGAAAAGCGGATAACCATTTTTATCTTTTGGAGGCCATGTGGATTGACCTTAACTTGAATAAGGATGCTATTGTGAAATTCGGTATAGACTATCGAGGTGGAAATGATTGAATAAGATACCGTTATCAGGGATATATGACTTTATTTATCCATGGAAGGATGCTTGTACCTTTTTAAAGGTGGAATTAAGGATAGAATATCGGTAACTTAAAACGAATCCTAGGGGAATGCATAAAGGTTGGCATTTCACCCTTAATAGGGATAGTATGAGTTTTGACAGTATGAATTGGAAAGGATTAAGGTAATAATAACCTTTAAGGATCAGTGGAGAAATTTTTCAGAAGTATATAGACAATGGTTCTAGTATTAGTAAATGGTATTTTGATATGCCCTGTATATAGGGAATACAGGAGGAACGATTGAAGGATAACCTTAGAGGTTTTACAAGGAGAAAGGAAATATTCGAAATTCTCAAGAATAAAAATGTTAATAAAGGAAATATGACATAATTATAATGATGCCAAGTGGGGCACGTGTTAAACCACGAGAAAGTATGGATCGAACCAGTAAAGGTCGAAATTGTTCAGGGCAATTAGGACCTAAGATAAAAGATGTTCTAAGTATGATTGAGAGTCAGTCGTGACAGTGATTAACCTCTAAAGATTGAGGCAATAACTTATGGAAAAATGGTGATATTTTTTTTATTTACTCATCAGATATTAAAGAAAAGCATTTTCACATAAGCTGTGATTGAAATAAGGTAGAAAATTTATTTGGAGGTGGTTAAAATTACATTGACTGTAAGGAAATTTTACTATCAGGAAAGGCCAAAGAGGTGGCCGACACTTTAAAGGTAAGAGGATAATTATAGGCGCTTGTGCCAAAGGAATATAGTGATGATGGTTAAAGCTATGAAGGTTGTATTATGGTTTGGAAGATTGACATTCCTTCTGATGACTGTGCAATACCCAACCGTAATAGTAGTTGGTAAAGGTTTAATTCGTGTAATCGCCATGAGCGGGCTATCTATCTCAGGAGATACTATCTTGAGAATGAGCCTGGACCATGTTTCAAAAAAAAAGGACTAAACAAACCTTTGAGTTAAGTCTTCTATTGAAGGCATATGATTAAGAATGGTATTAACCTGCTATCATTGCTTTCATTGAAACTCTTCTGCAATTTTATCTGCTTCACGTCATGAATGTACGTCAGGATTAGGAGTGTTCTTCATGAATCAAGAATGGTGATCATGTTACCTCCTTAGAAGAATTCGATATGATATGAATGGACTCCGTATGGTTAGCTATTAAAACTTTATGGAAAACGAATGACTATAGTAGGTCAACGGTGGGCCATAGTAATGCAGGAATGATTCTGAGAGTAATGAGCTGATTACTTACAACCGTGAGAGTTGTATTGGAATGAATGTTGAGAGTAAGTACCACTAATCGGGTCGTGGTGGTGTATAAGTTATCATTGATAGACTAATTAAGTCGATTATCTACCTATGATATATTTATTCCTTCTTATCGATAAAGAGTAGTATTACCCATACGAAGAAGGTTGCGGTATAGAAATGGATTCTAGTAATGATGAGGTCTAGAATGAGATCCCAGATTCGATTTTCGATATCGAGGGAGTTTCAAAGGTGATTGTGTATAAGCTCGAGGAAGAGCATGGGTCCAAAGAATGATGGACGGAATGGCGAAAATATTTAGGCATGTGAAATGCGATGCTATAATACTTGATGTTGATATAAATACATATATGTTTTGTTCTCCTATGACAAACCTCTATAGTTCAGAGGTAGGTTCCAAGCCAGATATTTTGTGGCAGTATATTTTTTTCATATATACAATTCTCTTCAATTCGTTCTTTTCTCTTCTTTTCATTTCATGTAAGCTGAGAAGAACAACCCTTCCAGAAAGGGGAGGTATTGCCGAATGACTATCTATCTGTGTGATAGAAGCCTAGTAGGATACCATCTATTGTTTAATTGCTTGTCAAGTACTAAAGGCTGGCCACCTTCAGTACTAACTATGCGATATAACAAGTGTTCATGATCATAGTGATCTCTCAATAAATTCTTTTACTTCTATATGAAGAATTAAGCTTTCGAAAATAGAAACAGCTGAAAAACGAGTAATAAAGTTGTGGTAGTATTCGGAATGGAAACACATTCGTGATACTAAGGTTGGCATGATTATTAAAAGGTTATAAGAACGCTAACGAGAAAAAGTATAACCAGTATAATATTAGGAACGGAAGGTAGTAGCGATTACGAACTGGAAAAGAATGGGTATTGAGAAGCAAAAGCTCTAATGTTAAAAGCTATAATGAGAGTTTGTGCAATAGACTTGAAAGAATTTGGAATGATCACTTAACACGGATTGAGTTTTCTTACGATAATAGATCATATGTCAGTATTGAGATATCGCCTTATGAGATCCTTAAGGGAAGACAATGTCGATCTCCCTTATGTTAGGATGAAGTTGTAGAGCGCAAGATGCTCGGACCCGCAGTAGTCCAAAGGATCAAGGATATAATAGATTTTAATCAGAGGACGGCTGGTAGTAGCCCAAGATGGGAACACGAAGTATGTTGATTTGACACGAAAGGACAAGGAATAGGAAGTGGGGGACCTAGTGTTGTTATAGGTATTCCCTTGGAAAGGAAGGATGAAGTTCGGAAAGAAAGGGAAGCTAAGTCCACGAATTGTTGGACCCTTGGATATATTAAGACATATTGGGAAGATAGCATATGAGCTAGCCCTACCCCCGAATATGTAGCAAGTTCATAACGTGTTCCACGTATCAATGTTAAGAAAATGTAATTCGGATGCCAGATAAATAGGGGCATATGAGCGCATAGACATACAACCAGACGTAACCTATATGGAGCAACCAGGAAGGGTTATAGATCAAAAAGGGACAAGTGCTTAGGAGAAGGGTTATCAAACTAGTCAGAGTTTGGTGGTAGAACCATAATGTGGAAAATTGACTAGAGAGTTAGAAGGCACAATGCTAGAAAAGCATCCCCAACTGTTTTCTATCTGATTCCGGGACAGAATCCTTTTAAGGAGGGGAGACTGTAATAACCCCAATTTTTGGAGATTTTTGAAACCCGGATGAATAGTAACTTTTGCTGACAATGCTGATTAAGAAAAATTATCAGACCACAATATATAGGAGTACTGTTATGGAAATTCTAAGATCGTATTAGTATTCCATAAAGAAAATAAGTGTATGTAAAAGCTGTCGGATTTTGAAAACGAGCACTTTTATTTTTCCCCGAGATTTCCACCCGACATTAAGGGATTTAAGGAATTAATATTAAGATGAAGGATTTTAAATCCAAGGATTATAAAGGAGAATTAATTTAGGTATTAAAAATACCAAGAAGATTTTATCAATAAAACCTTTAAGGTATTTAACCAAACGATCAACGAGATTGAGTGATAACCGGACAAAGAAATGAATAACGACTCTTGTAAATATCTTTGCAAGTGGCAAGGCAAGTGGATGGTTGATCAAACAAGAAACCAAGTGATAGTTAGGAAGGAATGGCTAGTTAATTATATAGTTAACTAGGGATGATCTCATCTCACCACAAATCACCAACACATGGCAAATGGTGAGATCATCTTCCACTAACTCCTTTGTTTATTATTAACCTAGCAAAATATCAAGAGAACCCATCATTATCCACCACATTATTCCACCAACACAAGAAAGCAAAAGCATTTCCTCCCCCATTTCCATTGCTCTCGGCCAAAACAGAACCAGCACACTAAAACTGCTGTATCTCCTTCATTTCTCACTCAAATATTGTGTTCTATAGCTCATTGGAAAGGTATTGAGATGGCCTACAACTCTTGTTCACAAGTCTCGTCCAAATAATCATGGTAAGACCCTCATTTTTACAGTTCTTTAAATCGGACTTTTAGAAACTTCAAAGCCTAACTTTGTGTTCTTGATTTCTTTGGATAGATCAAGCTTGTAGGAGGCTCCCTAAGGCTTCCTAGCAACTTAACACCTCCCAAGGAAGGTATAAAATTCAAACCCTAGCCTTTAATTTATTTGTTAGTAAGTTTAATGGTTGGTTTTGTGAAATGAGAAGCATGGATTGTGATTATTAGTAGTTTGGTTTGATTTGGAAGTATTTTGGTAATTGAAGCTTGATTATAGTTCATAGGTCTTGATTGTGGTTGTTTGAGTTGAAAACCTTGGAGATTATGGACTGATGTGGTATAGTTTAGGTGAAGTTTTGTTGTATTGATGGTTATGAGTTGGTTGGTGGTTAATTGGAGTAGTTTAAACATTGGTAATCGCGTAAATATAGCCGTCGTAATGTTCGATTTACTTTAGACTGCTTTTGTTCATAACATTTGGACCCGAGAACTCCCTGCTAGATTATGACCATTGCCACGTTTAGATAGTTCATGTTACGAGCTTCGTTTTGATATGTAGTTCGTTTGATTCCGATATACGGTTTAGGAGAAACGACCGTTTTAAGTAACGGCGTTTCGCGAACGAAACTTTTCCCCTCGCCTTACTTTGAAACATAGGTTAAAGACCAAGAAGGGTTAATTAGTGTATGAAACAATTATGGTAAGAGTGTTAGGCAGTTGGTAAGACACTCGCAAAGGAATCGCCTTAAAACTTGTAATGGTTAAATTATAAAAAATGGTGGAGCCGAGGGTACTCGAGTGACTTAAGAGAATCAGTAAGCGCAAAGCGAGCGTTAGAGTCTAAGGTAGTTAGAGTATAGATTTACAAGTGACTTTGGTTTAATTCCAACTTACTTGTTGTTTATAGGTTACCAGACTCGTCTCGAGCCTTTTATCACCCCCAGTCGCTCAGGCAAGTTTTCTACCCGTTATACTGTTGTTGTGATGTATATGTGTATATGCATGATCTTGTGATAAATGCATATTTGTTATTAGCAAATTCTTGCGATATATTGTAGCATGTGATATGGTATATATGCATGCCTGTTTCGTATTCTTGATTTATATATCTGTTGGTTCAAATGTTTATTCGTTGCATAATACCTATGCTAGAGATAAGCGGTATTTGCGTATACCCTTAGTATAGGGGATCAAAAGGTGAACTTTTTCTAAAACCGGGAGGCGAGGCTCCCGAGTATAATATATATTTATATATATATATTGATATAGTTTTTAAAACTATTAATCGAATAAGGTTTATTCGATAACTTTATTTTATTTAATGAATATTATTACGAATATTCATTCGAGGGCTTATGACTCCTTTATTTTATTTAATGAATATTATTACGAATATTCATTCGAGGGCTTATGACTTCTTTATTTTACTAAATGAATATTATTTTGAATATTCATTCGAGGACTTATGACTCCTTTTATTTTATTATTTGAATATTATTTGAATATTCATTCGAGGGCTTATGACTCCTTTATATTATTTATTGAATATTATTTGAATATTCATTCGAGGGCTTACGACTCAGTTTATATTATTTAATGAATATTATTTGAATATTCATTTGAGGATCTATGACTCCGATTATTTGCTGAGATATATTCTTTATTTTATTAAAGAATAAGGTGTCGATAATCAAACTTATCTTTGATTTTTCAAATAAAGATAGTACTTTCGTATAAGTATATCTTTGGTTATTTAATACTCATTTCAAGTATAAGTTTTAAAACTTCTACTTCAATTATTTTTATAAAGATTATTCTTTATGGGAATATTATTTAAATAATAATATTCAGATAATTTCTAATATATTGGGACTGATTTATTTCATTAAATCAGCATTACTCCAAAAACTCTTTAAAGTGTTTTCGAGTCTTCAAAATGATTTTTAAAAGTTAGAGCGGATCCCAAAACTCATTTTTATATTTAAGATCTTCCTTTTAAAGGGGATTTAAATACTCGTTCAAAACTTGAGGGATCCGGCTCAGTGGTGTATTTTACATTCGCAACGAGGTTGCTGTTTTGAGAAAACATCTTGATTACTTGCCCATCGTTCGGGAAGTAAGTTCATCTATTTGAGTCGGCATAAGCAACATGGGCTCAGTGGGCGTCCATGAAAGTGTAAGTGGCTCAGTGGGAGTCCATCAAATGCGTAAGTGGCTGAGTGGCAGTCCAGCATAAGGTCCTATTGCGGCCAGGGTGATGACCAGTGGGGAATTCGTCCATCTACTAGTAGAAAAGGTTACTTATTGGTATCTTTGCCTGATCAGCAAGATATCAGGTTTATGCCAAGGTTTTCTCCTTTCCAAATTCATTGGATATTGCAACTCTGTTTATAATTTTCATAACAGAGATTTTCAAGGAGTGTATGAAATGTATATATATAGGTGTATATATATATCGGGATTTAATGAAGTATCTCGTAACTTCATTATTTATAATGATATTCAAAGATTGAATCTATTCAAATCTTGTCTTGTAGTCTCATCTATGTGATGAACTTTTGAACTAATTATAACTTGAACGGTGGTAGTTCAAGTAGTATTTGGAAAAGATATAAGTATATTGGAGTATCTTGTAACTTCATCTTTTAAACTTATATCTAGTAAATGATTATCTTATGCATGACAAAGATTTTCAGAAAAATGTTGAGACAAGGTTAGATATATGAGATCACCTTGCAACGATATTTTTATACAGTTATACACTGGAACTGTGTGTATATTATGCATGGAAGAGGACTTCCAAGATTTTGAAAAGTATATATGTATATATACTGAATATTTTGCGACTTCATCGCATTAAGATATCAAACTTGGTTCATTTCTTTTGATCAAGACTTTCATGAGTACTATGAGAAGGCTCATATATTGTAAATTATTATACATATTATTTTGGTGGGCTTGCTGCTCACCCTTGTTTTCTTCTTTCATCACACAATATCAGATAGACAAGATGAACATGACCAAGCTCCTAATTCGCGAGCGGATAGGAAACGTTCTGCAGCTTCCTATAGGCATTGAAGTCGCTGTAGCTAAGGTGGGAACTACAAATAGACTAGGCTTCAACTTTTGATGTACCAGATTTATGTATACTTATGAACTGTAATAATGGCAAAGAAAATGTAAATTTATTCAGAAAACCTTTTAAGGTGTATTGGCAGATAATTGTGGAATAAAGTGACCTGTGATTATTTTTGGATGTTCATCTCTGAGACTATAACGTGTGGTGTGTGTGTTTATTGTGGGGTCACAGTACAAAGTAGTTGATTAATTATTAAGATTGGGTGTTATTAAGGGAAATGGAACTCGTGACAACCCGGATCTCCGACCCCGGATTTGGGGGTGTTACAAATCCTATGAACTATGGATGGAAAAACTCCTCTGAAACTCCCTCTAACTAAGGCCCAATAGGGCCTAATGAGGGCCTACCTATGACATGGTCAAAACTTCCTATTTCTAAGTTGCAACAAAACTGTCCCCTGCTGGATAGATTTTGTGATTCCACTCGTTCACCTAACCAAACGTCTTACAAACCTCCAACAAACACCTAAAACCTATTATATACTCCTAGGGCTAGCTTCTGGTGGCTTGGGCCTCAAAGTGCACAATAAATGCTCATTCAAAACTTCCCTATAAACTAGTGCATCAAATTTGGAAAAATGCAAACACTAACTAATCTCTTCCCACCTTAACTCCCACTTATTAACCAAGCATCCAACCTTTACCAAAGCAAACCTAGTGCATCAACATCCTAAAATAGTGCCTCAAGAGGAGTGGAGATCATCCATGCCCAATAACAACAACATGCAAATAAAAATATAACATGCAACTCATGAAACACACTTAGCAAGATTTCGGCTAAAGCATAAAGTTTAAATTCTTGCAAATTCAACTTGTACCTATTACTGATCCTTAATAATCATGAAATATATCTTATCTTATCTATTAATAATAAATATATCATGGAAACAATCTATCTCAAGTACAAATATTTCGAATTTATAGACTTTTAAACATAAAAACATGATTTCGAAAAGGGTAGCATGCATAACATGGTTGATCATCATATTAACATCTTAAAACTAGCATGCATGGCTAAACATGATTATATAATGAAATTTCAGTAGCATGCAAAGGTTTTTAAAGCATGGTTTCTCCATAAAACACTTAGTTAACACATATATAAAATGTATCTCATAGAGAGCTCTTGAATTCACAAGAATCAAGAGTTTCTCTTTGGAGATCACACAAAAACTACACATGCAACCATGAAATCTCATCTCCCAAATCAAAAAACTCTTGGGAAGTATATAAAATAAATGTAGGTGGAAGAATTACACTAGGGAAGATGAGAAATGGGATGGAAAATGGAAGGGAGTGGGGGAAATGGGGGTTCGGCCGAGAGCAAGGGAGGGAGGGGAAAGAGAGAAAAAAATGAGGTGTGTTGGAGTGTGGAGTGAGTGAAATGACTTCCCCCACTTTGTTTTTGGTTTTATGCTTTTGGATTGACAAAAGAATGAGTGGAAGTTAGAATGTACAAAAATGACCTCTAGCTAAAGTTAGGTCATTTTGCATGCAAGGTTAATGTGGTAATTTGGTTAACAACAAATGAGTTAGTGGGGTTGGAAAGGTCTCCTTTGCCCTTTGGTAGAATAGAAGAGTGATTTGCATGCAAGGGCTTCCATGTAATTTGCTATTACAACAAATAAATTTTTAAAGATTTATTTTTATACAATAAAATACAAGTTCAAAAATTATAAAATTTATACCATAAAATAACTTGGATTTTAAGAAATTTTATAAGATCACTTTTGAAATTTATGAATGAAATCATTTTTAAAAGAGATTTTTCCAAGGTATAGAATATTTCTTATAAATAAAAAATAAGGGAAATAAATAAACTTTTGCTTTGAAAAAGCATATTCTACATAAAGCAATTTATAATGCAGAATTTTTCATTCACACAACGTACAATCATTAAGTATATTTATATACGGCTCTAATATTATACAAAATTCACAAATGATATTACACAAAATGTCGGTCGTAACACATGCAGCTGGAGCTTGACACTCTAAATGATGACAGGCTGCATGGCTGAAGAGGAGAAGAAGTTAGTGTACCAAGCTGGTTTTACAGCCGGTTTTGAAGAGTGGTGTTCTGGGTTCATAGCAAATGACCCAGCATACACCTTTTCTAAGTTTGATGCAGACACCCAGAAATGGGTAAATGATTTCAGGGTCAGGGCTGCAGATTCCATTAAAAGTAAAAGGATTTTTATGGGCTTAGAGGAAGAGGATGCGTCTCCTGCACCTTCCCCACTCAACACTCAGCCTCCATCAGACAACCAGGATAAACCTCAGGACGCGCCCCCGGCCTAGAACGCGTCTTCAAGGGTGCATGCCCCTTTTAAGCCTTGCAAGTTGTAAACTTTGATTGTTGTTTTCTTGATTTCATTTGCTTGTATTTCTTCAAATTCCTTTTTTGCCTTAATCATGCAGATTTTAACTATCTTGACTATCTCATTTTGTCGGATATCTAGGCGCGTCCTATGTTGAGGACGCGTCACCTTTTAAATCCCGTTATTAGTTTTTCCTTTACTATTACATGCTTAAAATAAATAAATGCCCTAAACGGGCGTGTCTTATTTAGTTGGACGCGTCCTTTCTTGTTTTTGAATTGTCAGGATAGTGTATTCTCAATGAGCATGATATCATGCTGCCCTTGTGTATTTAGATAAGGCATAGAGCATGAGGGGCGCGTTCTCAGCAAGGACGCGTCTTCCCTTTAATTATGTTTTGTAAAAATTGAAGAAACATAAAACTGTCGGAGCATCAACCAAGATAACTTGGGCGCATCCTTGGAAATAGTACGCATCTCAGTTCCAATTTTACTTGAATTTTATTGTTCCTTTTAACATCTGCATAGAACTATCAATCAGGGTGCGCCCTAGTTTTGGACGCATCATGCAACCAAGCAAATTAACAAGCAAATAACTTTTGGAAAATTTCAAAGTTTTCATAATAATGCGCTCTGGTGTCAAAAGTGCTATTCTCTGTGGGGAATTTATTTCAAAAAAATGACCCTTCAACTAGTTCTATGGTAAGTAGTACATGCACTACCCCCCTAGGCTAGGAGGAATTTATTTAATTCTAGTCTATAGTCTGGGCATAGTCCTAAGTAAAAAAGATATGTAAGGGGCCATAGCCGCGCCTTACTGATAATACTTCTGGAGATGTTCCGCGTTCCAAGCTCGCGGAACCAGCTTCCCTTCCATATCCTCAAGGTGATAAGTCCCTTTCCATGCTTTTATCTTGTATGGTCCTTTCCAATTAGCTCCAAACACACCATGCTGGGGATTCTTCGTATTTGGCATCACCTTCCTGAGCACCAAATCCCCCACCCTCAGCAGCTGTCCCTTTACCTTCTTGTTATAGTACCTTGTAGCACGCTGTTGATATGCCGCAAGCCTCAGCTGAGAATTTTCCTTTGTTTCCTCCAAAAGATCCAAATGAAGCCTCTGACTAACCTCTGCGTCTTCCTCCTTGTAACGATCCCTACGAAGCGACCCTGAACCAACTTCCACAGGGACTATAGCTTCATAGCCGTAAGTTAGCATAAATGGAGTTTCTCCTGTAGTAGACCGCAGAGTAGTGTTGTAGGACCACATCACTTTCGGGAGTTCTTCAGGCCAATTCCCTTTGCGCTCTTCCAACTTGGCTTTGAGGGTATGCTTTATTATTTTATTCACAGCTTTTGTCTACCCATTGCTTTGAGAATAATAAATTGCTGCAAATTCCTTCTTTATTTTTAAATCCTCACATGTTGCCGCAACTCCTTGCTGTCAAATTGCTTTCCGTTGTCAGATACAAGCTTGTAAGGGATTCCAAACCTGCACACAATGGAGTTGAAAACAAAATCTTTAATTTTCTTTGCGGTGATAGTTGCCAGTGGCATAGCTTCTGCCCATTTAGTAAAGTAATCAACCGCGACTACTGCGTATTTGACGTCCCCTTTAGCCTTAGGTAGTTCTCCAATAAGATCAATTCCCCACATGGCGAACGGCCACGGGCTTACCATAGGTGTCAAGAGCGTCACTGGCATAGATGAGTAGTTTGCAAAGCGTTGGCAGCGATCGCATGCTCTGACGAAGTTCACAGCACCCTCTTTCATTGTAGACCAATAATACCCTTGACGCAAAACTTTCATCACCAACGAGCAACCCCCTGAGTGATTACCACAAATTCCTTCGTGCACCTCCCTCAGGATGTAATTTCCTTCTTCTTCGTCAACATATCTAAGCAGCGGTTGATTGAAGCCTCTCTTATACAAAACTTCATCGTACACCACATACCTTGCAGTCTGGTAGCGGAGTCGACGAGCCTTGAACTTATCCTCGGGGAGTGTTCTCTTGTGAATGTATGCAAGAATGGGCGTCATCCATGTTTCCCTGGGAGCCTCATCCACTTGCATAATTTCTATCTACGGGATACTAGGAATCTCCCGGATTTCAAGAGGTATGGATCCTAACAACACAACCTCCTGTTGTGACCCCATTTTTGCTAGAGCATCCGCGTTGCCGTTCTTTTCCCACGGCACACATTCCAACCTAAATTCTTTGAACATTCCAATTAGGCACTGCGTGCATCTCAAATACAATTCCGTTCGCGGGCCTCGCGCTTGAAATCCCCCATTCACCTGATTCACCACCAGCTCCGAGTCACTCCTCACAATTAGGTTTCGCACTCCCATTTCCAAAGCGATCTTTAGGCCATTAATCAATGCTTCATACTCTGCATCATTATTCGTTGCATAAAATTTGAAATGAATTGCACTCTTCAGATGATGGCCTTTTGGGGACACGAGTACTAAACCCGCACCTGCTCCTCCATTGTTAACTGCCCCATCCACATGCAAGATCCACCATGGATGTGGAAATTCCTCCAAAGGCTCCTCAACATGAGGGGGATGCAACATCACTAAAGCTCTATCATTAACTGCAGAGTCAAATTCCAATAAGAAATCAGCTAAGGCTTGTCCTTTAATCGCTGTCCGGGGCATGTATTCCAAATCAAACTGTCCCAACTCCACAGTCCATTTCAGCATTCTCCCCGATGACTCTGGTTTGGGAAGGACTTGCCGTAGCGGGTATGCCGTACGGATTTCAACTCTATGGGCCTGGAAATATGGCCGTAATTTTCTTGATGCAAGGATCAGGGCATAAACCAGCTTTTCCATGCTTGTGTAGCGAGTTTCAGTGTCATGCAACCGCTTGGTCACATAATACGCCGGTGACTACTGCCCATCTTCCTCTCTCACCAGAACTGCACTGATTGAATACTCAGACACTGCGAGGTACAGTATTAGAGATTCCCCATCTAATGGTTTTGACAACATGGGAGGGTTCCCCAGTTGTTCCTTGATCTTTCTAAAAGCCTCTTCATATTCTGGTGTCCATACGAAGTCTTTCCCTACCAACTAAATGGCTTTGAAGAATTCCTTGCATCTGTCGGACGATTTGGAAACGAATCGATTCAGCGCGGCGATCCTCCCAGTTAAACTTTGCACCTGTTTCACAGTGGTGGGTGATTTCATGTCTAACAATGCCTTGATCTTTACGGGGTTGGCTTCAATTCCCCTATAGTTGACGATGAACCCGAGAAACTTGCCTGACTCCACGCCGAATACACACTTTTGTGGGTTCAAATTCATGTGAAACCTCCTTAGGATGTTAAACATTTCCATCAAGTGTTTGATATGGTCATTTGACACCTTGGACTTTACCAACATATCATCCACATACACCTCCATGGTTCTCCCAATTTGGTTCTCGAATATCATATTTACCAGCCGCTGATAGGTTGCGCCAGTGTTAATCAAACCAAACGGCATTCCTATGTAGCAGTACAACTCCATATCAGTGATGAAGGAAGTATGCTCTTGATCGGGACCATACATGGGAATCTGATTATAACCAGAGTATGCATCCATAAAACTTAGCAAGGCATGTCCTGCCATCGCGTCAACCAACTGATCAATTCATGGGAGCGGGAAGCTATCCTTTGGGCAGACCTTGTTGAGGTCTGTGAAGTCCACACACGTCCTCCACTTCCCATTCAGCTTTTTCACAAGCACTGGATTTGCAAGCCATTCAGGGTAGAAGGATTCTTTGATCAGTCCTACTTCCAGCAACCGGTCTACTTCTTCTTTTAATGCTATCACCCTTTCCCTGCTCACCGAACGACGCTTCTGACGTATGCCCGTACAATTTGGGAAGATGTTCAACCGATGACACATTACTCCTGGGTCAATTCCCACCATGTCTGAATGACTCCATGCGAAGACATCGAGATTTGCAATCAAGAAGCGGGTAAGACTTTCCCTCATTTCATCACTTAGCTGGGATCCCACTTTCAAAACCTTGCTTGGGTCATTTTTGTCGACCGGGACAGGTATTGCATCTTCGGCCGACCCCGTTTTCTCGGCGGGCACAGGGATCCTGGGATCCAAATCGAAATCAAAGTCTCAGGGGTCCTCGACCTCCACTCTTGCATCTGAGGGTGTGTCCTCATGCAGGGGAGCATCTACCTCAGGGCAAGGTATGGTTTTGTTCAACACAGGTGCGGAGGGCGCGTCCTCACTTGGAGGAGCATCAACCTCAACTCCATTTTTACTCATCAAGGGCGCGTCCTCTTTGTTAGTGTAGGTGCCCTAGAGGCAATACATTATTCTTTTAAATCTTTATGTCAGTTGATCATTCAATAAATATATTTATTATGACCTTAATTACTGCGTTTTATGCCTCGGAACCCAATAATGGTATCAGAGCTACGTGTATAAGGGGCTGATTTGGTTACCTGTTTACTGTATTTTTATAAGTATGCATGTGTGATGAGTCTGCCATGATAACAATTATGTTATATGAGTCTGCCATGATTACAGTTATGTTATATGAATGATATGATGAATCTGTTAATGATCTATATGATGATACTAGTATGTTTAAGATCTACCATAACTCATATGTATGCGATCTCTTAAAATATGTATACTGATACATGTTTTTGGTAACTGGGATATGGATCATGTGTATACTGATACATGCTTCTGGAATAGTATTCTGATACATGTTTTGCTAGTATTCTGACACTTGATTTTGCAAAAATTTCTGCCATCGGGGGGCTCACTACCCCCTCGAACCCCCAGCGACCTCACCGCGGAGGTCGATCCGCGTGTTTAGGGTTTTGTTTTTAATTTGTGCTTATGACATATGCTTTACTTATTTATTATTCTTGATTGGATCATGATAAGTGATAAATAGTATGTCATCTTTTATATGATCTATCATGTTCTTTAATGGTTACTTGAGCATGGTGCATAGTTATGGCCTTAAGACCTTAGTTGTAATGGTTTATTCTTTTGGTTTGTAATAAATACGACTTGCATGTCGTTTTCTATTTGTAGTTGTTTTATCTCGAATGTAACTCGAGTTCTTTTGTAAGTTCATTAGTATAATTCTTAATGTAACATCCAAGAAGGACAAGGGAACAAGGAGGCATCCTATGGAGGCCAAGGAGACAATGGAAGCAATAGAGAAGACATATGTAATAGTTATTTTTACACCATAAATTGACCTTGATCTTTTCATTAGCCTGAAAAGATCACATAGGATTGGGCCATAACTATTGCACATTTACTTTACGCACTTTTCATATGATGTATAAATAGTATGTGTAGAGTAGAAAATACATGTTTTAATTAGATTAATGATGCATGTATGTATTAGATACATCACCCATGCCATGCCTTTAAACAAGATAAAATCTTTAACGACTCAAGATTTATAATTAACAAACGATCATGAGATTCTCGTGTTTATGAAACACGGAATAAAATATGAATTTTCTTTATTTCTGACATGGGGCAATTTTGTCAACAACGGGTTCATAGAACTTGTAAGGCTGTGGTTTTTAAGCGAGACCGATGTGACTCCTCCACTACCTGGAAATCAAACCATTGACGAGTATTAATTTGAAGTATTTTATTCAAGGAAAAATTGGGAATCTCTTTATGATGGGATCATGATCGTTCTAAATTAAAAATCCCTAAGTAAAAATATTAAGTTTTAATCAGATGCTTTCCAATGAATGAACACTCATTGAATCCTAGATCGATAAGGGGAAGAGCTGTCAGTGGCAGGGGACTCCTATCTATCGTGGTAAAATGCGACGAATATAAACGGTTATATTCGGACATTGTATCATTGGGTCTAACTTAACTGAGTCATCATAATAAGGTGAATATAAATGGTTATATTCAACTATTATGAACTTAGAAGCATAGAGTTTGGTTAAAAATCTATTAGATAGATAAGATCAATTGTTGTTCACCAAATTATCCAAGAATTATATATACTATAATTGACAACTGTTGTCTACCTAAATAAACATGTTTTAAGGATACCAGTGGTTGACTTAGGACATGACGAAATATGGATCTTGGCTCACTAGAAAGATTTATGGGATATACTTTCCGAATTAATAGTTAGGGCTATTAATTTGATAAAAAATAGTGGGAGATATATTATGAATATATCATAATCATATGAACATAAAATTTTAACTCAGACATTCTAATATTTATTTTGCGCTTTTATTATTGTAGATACTGAGTAATGGCAAACAACACAAACACACTATCCGTACGTTCAGTCCTTGAGAAGGACAAGCTGACAGGAGGAAACAACTTCCTAGACTGGCAGAGGAATTTGAGGATTGTCCTCAGGCAGGTGCGCAAGCTTCATGTCATTGATATTCCTCCTCCAGGCCCCCTTCCTGAGGGTGCTACTGCTGATGAACGAGCAACACACACAAGGGATGAGAATGATGTAAATGATGTTGCATGTCTTATGTAATAACCCCAAAATTTTCAACTTTTTGTAACCCTTGTGAATAGTGTTTTAGCTGAATGAAGAAACTTTTCATGACACACTATGTAGGGGTTCTGTTATGGATATTCTGGGATATTATTAGTACTCTATGAAGTATATAAGTGTATGTAAAGATCGTCAGAATCCAATTCCGAACACTTTGGTTTTTCCCGGAAATCCACAAGATACGGAGAGAATTGAGTATAAGGTAACAAGATAAAAAGGATTTAAATTAAAGGATTATAATAGAGGATCATAAAAAGGAATATAATGTATTGAGAAAGGTTAAGGGAACCTAAGTAATAAGATCCCGGGTATGATCCTTCAAACGATAAACGAGAACGAAAGTTAAGCAAACCGTATAACAGATCAGCGGTCATTAGGCAAACGATTAGGAAGTTAATCAAAGGGATTAGGGGGAATGATGTCATCCAACCAATAGAAAGAGGACAAGGAAGGGAGGATGACATCATGAGGATGACATAAGCATGACATGGGAAGGAAGGAGGTGTGGTAGCTTTGTAACCACACAATTTCAAGGGCAAGAAAGTAATTGACTAAATTAAATACAAAACAAGTCAACCAAGCCAAGTAAAAATCATTCTCATCAAAAATCAAAAGCAACCAAGGCATGAGTTCTTCATTTGCTCTCGGCTTTTAGCATTTTTAAAGGCATAGAATTTCAAAACTCAAGATCCAAGCCTCCTAAATTGGTAAGATAATTCCCTAATCATCTTCATGCTTAGTTAGGACTATATCATGAGTTTAAGCCATTAATTCTTTCTCAATCTTCTTCATTTAATCAATGAAGAAGACAATGAATAGTGTTTTCAAGTTTTTAACTTGAACTTTTTCTTGTTTTCTTGAAGATCCAAGCATTCTTAAGACTTCTCAAAGCTTCTTAAGGCTTCCTAGCTCCACCCACCACTTCAAGGAAGGTATACCATCTCCAAACCCTAGAATCCTATATATTATAAGATGATTTTGATTAGTGGGTTGATATTGTAGTTTGTTGTTATGATTTAGAGTTTGGGATTTGGAATGGTAGTGAAATGGAATGGTAATTGTTGTGGTTTTGATTTAAAGGAACTTAAGTATGATTAAAGTTAAGTTTAAGCATAAGTATGAATGATTAAATTGAATTGGTTGGGGTTGTTATGATGTGATAAGGATGGATGTTTGTTGTGTGTTGGATTTGAGGTTGGTTTGGGGTTGGTTTTGTATGGTTTAAAATTGGGAAATCGCGTAAACATAGCCGTCGTAACGTCCGATTTTCTTTGGACTATTTTTGTGCATAGCATTAGGACCCTAGAACCCCCTGCTAGATTATGACCACTGCCATGATTAGATAGCTCATGTTACGAGCTTCGTTTTGATATGTAGTTCGTTCGATTCCGATGCACGGTTTAGGAGAAACGACCGTTTCAAGTAACGGCGTTTCGCGAACGAAACTTTTTCCCTCGCCTTACTTTGAAATGTAGGTTAAAGACCAAAAAGGGTTAATTAATGTATGAAACATTTATGGTAAGTGTGTTAGGCAGTTGGTAAGACATTCGCGAAGGAATCGCTTTAAAACTCGTAAAGGTTAAATTATTAAAAATGGTGGAGCCGAGGGTACCCGAGTGACTTAAGCGAATCGGTGAGCGCAAAACAAGCGTTAGAGTCTAAGTTAGTTAAAGTATAGATTTACAAGTGATTTTGGTTTAATTCCAACTTACTTGTTGTTTATAGGTTACCAGACTCGTCCCGAGCCTTTCTCACCCCCAAGTCGCTCAGGCAAGTATTCTATCCGTTATACTGTTGTTGTGATGTATACATTTGTATATGCATGATCTTGCGATAAATGCATATTGGTTATTTAGCAAATTCTTGCGATATATTGTAGCATGTGATATGGTATATATGCATGCCTGTTTCATATTCTTGAAATATATATCTGTTGGTTCAGTTGATAATACCTATGCTAGAGGATAGCGGTAACTTGCATATACCCTTAGTATAGGGACCCAAAGGTGAAAATATTTTCTAAAACCGGGAGTCGAGGATCCCGAGTAGATTTTTGTATATATGGATATGGATATATATATATATATATATATTTATATATATATATGGTTATAGTTTTTCCAAACTATTAATCGAATAAGGTTTATTCGATAACTTTAAACTTTATTTTATTATTGAATATTATTTCGAATATTATTCGAAGGCGTATGACTCCTTTTGTTTATTTATCTGAATATTACTTGAATATTCATCGGAGGGCTTATGACTCTTTTATATTATTTATTGAATATTATTTGAATATTCATTCGAAGGCTTATGACTCAGTTTATATTATTTAATGAATATTATTTGAATATTCATTTGAGGATCTATGACTCCGATTATTTGTCGAGGTATTTTCTTTATTGTATTAAAGAACAAGGTATCGATAATCAAACTTATTTTTGATTATTCAAATAAAGATATTACTTTCGTATAAGTATATCTTTGATTATTTGCTATTCATTTCAAATATAAGTTTTCCAACTTCTACATCTATTATTCTTTTTGGGAATATTATTTTAATAATAATATTCAGTTATTTTCTAAATATATTGGGACTGATTTATTTTAATAAATCAGTAATACTCCAAACATTCTTAAAAATGTTTTGTGAGTCTTCAAAATGATTTTAAAAGTTAGAGCGGATCCCAAAACTCATTTTTTTTATATTTAAGATCTTCCTTTCGAAGGGGATTTAAATACTCGCTCAAAACCTGGGGGATCCGGCTCTGTGGTGTATTTTATATTCGCAACAAGATTGCTGATTTTATAAAAGAGTTTTTGATTACTTACCCAATACTCGGGAAGTAAAATTCTTGGAACAAGTTAATCCATTAACAGGCATCGCCTGGGAAATATCGGTGAGTTTTCCCTTCCAACTAGATACGACTTCTTGGTGGAGCCGTATCAACAAGTTTCTACTTGGGGAAAGGGGGAACGAGCTTTACGTTTCAGAGTCATGGATTTCATCTGAACTAGGAGTGGCGTAAGTTGTCGAGTAGCGCCGGCCCAGCCTTATTATATTGGCCCAAATGGCCTGGAAGTTCCGCTAAGGCGGTCCATTCCTTAGGAGTTCAGTGTTCGGTTGACAAGTAAATCCGACAGGTTCTCCTCTACATGTAGAAAATGGTGGGGTTGTACTACTACGACTGATCATCGTAAGTGGTCTTCCTGGCGCGGTAAACTCCCGTAATGAGTTCATCATCCATTTGGATAATTCTGCAACACTACCCGTAGCATTTCGATCGAAAGGCTACTAATGGGTGGTTGCCGAAGCATTGACAGGGTCAAACATTTTTATTGGTGTATCCATTGAATGAAGTATCTCGTAACTTCATCTCTTTTCAAAATATTTCAAAGATCAAATATTTTCAAGTTTTATTTGTGGTCTCATCTATGGGATGACCTCGTGAATCTTATAATACTTTGAACGGTGATAGTTCAAGTAGCTTAATAAATGATATAAGTGTGGGGAAGTATTGGTAACTTCATTCCTTGTTTTTACTTATATCTAGTAAGTAATTATCTTACATACGATAAAGATTCTAGTAAGTATCCATTTAGATACTTGTATTATTGTTATCACTACATATTATCTTGTGAGCTGTAAGGCTCACTCTTGCTTTATTTCTTCATCACACAACAACAGTTAGGAGAGATGGCCAGACTCCAGCAGACCCAGCGCAAGCGCGTGGGAAGCGTCCCGCGTCTTCCCGATGATGTTGTAGCTGCTATAGCTGCAGAGGTAGATCCATTGTAGTTCAGACCATCTACTTTTGAGAATCAAATTATGTATAATTATAACTTGTGGCAGATAATGGCAATTAACTGTAAATTATCAAGTAATCATTTTGGGTTGTAATAATTTTAAATTGTGGATTCAAAGACTTGTACTTATTTCAATTTCATCTCTGAGACTATAACGGGTTGTGGTGTGTGTTAGTGTGGGGTCACAGCATGAGGTTATTTATTATTAATTAAGTGAAGTGATATTGTGGAAAGAAAGACCGTGACAACCCGGATCCCTGACCCCGGATCTGGGGGTGTTACAGAAATGGTATCAGAGCCAAGCGTTATAAACCTCAGAGATGATGCGTCGATATAATAACAAACTCACAAAGATAATAAGAACTCTTGCCAAGTTCATGGTCGGACTACTTAAAGTAGTGTTGACAGTTAAAACCCTTACGGGAACCCTTATAAGTATCATGATAGTAACTTAGCTCGTTTAATGTGTAGGCGCCTGAGATAGAGGACCCTGAGATGTTCGAGCGTGAGCATGATGAGGCATTGCTAGATGCTGAGGATCAGGAGGAGCCTGAGATGGAGGAGGATGAGGAGGACCCCTCAGAGGAGCCTGAGACGGAGGTCATTGCTGTTTCAGATGAGGAGGACCCCTCAGAGGAGTCAGAGACAGAGGTTATTGCTATTCCAGATGAGGAGGACCCGGATGAGGTCCCAGTAACTGAGGAGCGTGTTGGATCTATGGTAGTGTATGCTGGTATCCCTTTACCCACACTTCCGGTGGTCAGAGCCCCTACCCCTCCACCACTATCTTGGATTCCTGATGATGACAGCTCAGAGACCCATACTTCCGAGCCTAGGCAGACCGAGGAGGCACCCTCAGCGGCTCCGGATTCACCACCTCTTGACCCTGCCCACAGGCAGTCTTCGTTAGCTCATGGATATGTTCAGGATGTATTGAGGACCCGAGTGGCTGTTGCCGAGGGCCGACTAGAAGAGGCCAGGAGGGAGTTGGATGCAGAGAGGGCGGGTAGGCATACCCGAGCTTATGAGACCAGGGCTTCTATACCCCGATCCTTGAGGAGGGAGCTTACGGGGATAGAGCTCACATCCCGAGCGAGGCTCAGATCGCTCCAGGGGGACAGGCATGGTAGGATCTCCAGGCGGCAGGCCGACTATATCCTTCCGTCGTGCGATGGAAAGGGTTTGGGAGCTGACCCGCTCCGGTGTGTGATTCAGGATTGATGATGGAATAGTCTAGTTGTCTAGTTAGCCGAGGCCTTAGTAAGAGCCAATTTTCCGGGATAGTTGACTTGTATATAGCATCCCTTTTTCTGACTAGACAGATAGACTCTTGTGTATCACTTTTGGGACAGATGACTGTAGCACTGTTGTACTTTTGACCAGATCAAACTATGTATTCTCGCATTATGTATATATTTGTTTCCCTTCGGTTCAGTTCCATAGTGACGGGATCACTGTTTTATCATTATTATTACTGCACTTCGTATTAGAACTTTCTTAAAATAATAGAATTGCGATATACGTTCTCCCCATTATAAGAGCTGTGCAAGGCACAATGTTGTATATGATTGTGACCTAATGTTGAATTTTCCCAATAATTGTTTTTATTATTATCAGAATCATGCCGCCAAGAAAGATTGAAACTAGGGCGAACCCTGGATCTGAGGACCAGGGAAGCCATAATCAGGACAATAGAAACCAGGAGCACAGTGAAGAGGAAGATGAGGATTATGTGGAATAGGATGACTCCCTGTATGAAGAGGAAGAGGAAACATATGATGTTGAGGGATTTGAGATAGAGGCTGAAGAAGGAGAAACCGAGGTTGAGCAACCAGTACCAAACCCAGGCATGGATCCCATGAGCCAGTTCATGCAACTCCTAAGGCAGAATTTGGAACGTCAACCCAACCCACCCCCTCAAGGAAGTAACAATGCTGTGGCAAACTCTTTCAGGGCTTTAAGTCCCTTAAGCCCCCTGAGTTCCACGGATCAGCCGACCCAGTTGAGGCAAGGGCATGGTTAAAGGAGATGGAGAAATCTTTTGAGATTTTGAGTATCGATGAGGCACAGAAAACTGTATTTGCTACCTACCTTCTGAAAGGAGAAGCTAACTACTGGTGGGAGGCCAAGAAAAACATGGAGACAGATGCTATTATAACCTGGGAGAGATTTAGTCAGTTGTTTCTGGGAAAGTATTTCCCGAGGTTTATGGAAAACCAGATGGAGCTCAAGTTCTTGGAGCTAAAGCAGAATAACTTGTCTGTAGCAGAGTACGAAGCGAAATTTACTGAGTTATCAAGGTTTGTGCCGGAGTTTGTGAGCACCGAGGAAAAGAAAGCTAGGAGGTTTCAGCAGGGACTGAAACCATGGATTCTGAATAGGGTGGCAATCCTTGAGCTTACGGACTATGCCACTCTGGTGCAAAAGGCAACGATTGTAGAAGTCGGAAGTGAACAGATGCAGAAGGAAAGAGAGAAGAAAGGAATAAAGAGGAAAAGTATGAGCATGGGTGGAGGTTCCGCAGGAAGGAGCTTCCCAACTAGATTTAATCGAGGAGCAGTGTCCCTGCCAGGAAGGAACACTGGGTTTAAGCGACCAATGAGTGTGAATGTGAGCCAGGGCGGCCAGAAGTCAAGAATGTCCTATTCCAACCAGTCTCGACCCCCATTGCCAGTCTGTAACATATGTGGAAGGAATCACACTGGGGAGTGTAAAGGAAAGCCAGTAACCTGCTTTAAGTGTGGGCAAGTGGGCCACTATTCTCACAAATGCCCTTCGTCAGCCCCTGCCGTCATTCCAACCACCACTTGTCATCAGTGCGGACGCCCAGGTCATTGGAAAAGAGAATGCCCAATGAACAAACCAGCAGCTTCGGGAGCAAGCAGGGCTGCTTCTAATAAGCCACCTACTGCGAGGACTTTCAACATGACAGTCCAGGATGCTATGAAAGATTCAGATGTGATAGCAGGTACCCTTTCTCTAAATTCAGTCAGTGCAAATGTTTTATTGATTCGGGAGCAACTAAATCTTTTATATCAAGGGACTTTGCGCGTAAGTTAAGACTTAAGGCTAAACCCTTGATAGAACCCTTACAA
>NW_027419183.1:0-55686 GCF_009905375.1 Apium graveolens
TATTGCATTCGCGTCGATTTGGGGTCGTCCGGGAGTGAATCGGAGCAGAAATGAATGGAACTCGGTTTCAGAATATCCTCGTAGGGGGTAGTACACGAGGTCTGGAGCAAAATTGAGGCGGCCCATTTTTTTCGATTTCTTTCATAATTTGTCCCTATGATTTATAAAATTCCAATGGCGTCCATTCGGGGTCGTCCGGGAGTGAATCGGAGCTGAAACGAATGGAACTCGGTTTCCGAATAATCCTCGTAGGGGGTAGTACACGAGGTTGGAGCAAAAATTGAGGCGGCCCGTTTTTCGATTTCTTTTCATATTTGTCCCTATGGATTTATAAAATTCCAATGGCGTCCATTCGGGGTCGTCCGGGAGTGAATCGAGCTGAAATGAATCGAACTCGGTTTTCGAATAATCCCGTAGGGGGTAGTACACGAGGTCTGGAGCAAAAATTGAGGCGGCCCGTTTTTTCGATTTCTTTTCATAATTTGTCCTATGGATTTATAAAATTCAATGGCGTCCATTCGGGTCGTCGGGAGTGAATCGGAGCAGAAATGAATGGAACTCGGTTTCAGAATAATCCTCGTAGGGGGTAGTACACGAGGTCTGGAGAAAAAATTGAGGTGGCCGTTATTTTCGATTTCTTTTCATATTTGTCCCTATAGATTTATAAAATTGCATTCGCGTCCATTCGGGGTAATCCCAGGAGTGAATCGGAGCTGAAATGAATGGAACTCGGTTCCCGAATAATCCTCGTAGGGGGTAGTACACGAGGTCTGTAGCAAAAATTAAGGCAACCCGTTTTTTTGAGTTCTTTACATAATTTGTCCCTATGGATTTATGAAATTGCATTCGCGTCCATTCTGGGTCGTCCGGGATGTGAATCGGAGCTTGAAACAATGGAACCGGTTTCCGAATAATCCTCATAGGGGGTAGTACACGAGGTCTAGACGAAAATTGAGGCGATCCACGTTTTTTCGATTTCTTTTCATAATTTGTCCCTATGGATTTATAAAATGCATTCGTGTCCATTCGGGGTCGTCCGGGAGTGAATCGGAGCAGAATGAATGGAACTCGGTTTTCGAATAATCCTCGTAGGAGGGTAGTACACGAGGTCTTGGAGCAAAAATGAGGCGGCCCCGTTTTTTTTTTTCGATGTCTTTTCATAATTTGTCCCTATGGATTTATAAAATTCCAATGGCGTCCATTCGGGGTCGTCCGGGAGTGAATCGGAGCAGAAATGAATGGAACTCGGTTTCAGAATAATCCTCGTAGGGGGTAGTACACGAGGTCTGGAGCAAAAATTGAGGCGGCCCGTTATTTCGATTTCCTTTCATAATTTGTCCCTATAGGATTTATAAAATTCCATTCACGTCCATTCGGGGTCGTCCGGGAGTGAATCGGAGCTGAAATGAATGGAACTCGGTTCCCGAATAATCCTCGTAGGGGGTAGTACACGAGGTCTGGAGCAAAAATTGAGGCAACCCATTTTTTTGAGTTCTTTACATAATTTGTCCCTATGGATTTATGAAATTGCATTCGCGTCCATTCGGGGTCGTCCGGGAGTGAATCGGAGCTGAAATGAATGGAACTCGGTTTCCGAATAATCCTCGTAGGGGGTAGTACACGAGGTCTAGACCGAAAATTGAGGCGACCCGTTTTTTTCGATTTCTTTTCATAATTTGTCCCTATGGATTTATGAAATTGCATTCGCGTCCATTCGGGGTCGTCCGGGAGTGAATCGGAGCTGAAATGAATGGAACTCGGTTTCCGAATAATCCTCGTAGGGGGTAGTACACGAGGTCTGGAGTAAAAATTGAGGCGGCCCATTTTTTCGATTTCTTTTCATAATTTGTCCCTATGGATTTATAAAATTCCAATGGCATCCATTCGGGGTCGTCCGGGAGTGAATCGGAGTTGAAACGAATGGAACTCGGTTTCCGAATAATCCTCGAAGGGGGTAGTACACGAGGTCTGGAGCAAAAATTGAGGCGGCCCATTTTTTCGATTTCTTTTCATAATTTGTCCCTATGGATTTGTAAAATTCCAATGGCGTCCATTCGGGGTCGTCCGGGAGTGAATCGGAGCTGAAACGAATGGAACTCGGTTCCCGAATAATCCTCGTAGGGGGTAGTACACGAGGTCTGGAGCAAAAATTGAGGCGGCCCGTTTTTTCGATTTCTTTTCATATTTTGTCCCTATAGATTTATAAAATTCCAATGGCTTCCATTCGGGGTCGTCCGGGAGTGAATCGGAGCAGAAATGAATGGAACTCGGTTTCCGAATAATCCTCGTAGGGGTTAGTACACGAGGTCTGGAGCAAAAATTGAGGCGGCCCGTTTTTTCGATTTCTTTTCATAATTTGTCCCTATGGATTTATAAAATTCCAATGGCGTCCATTCGGGGTCGTCCGGGAGTGAATCGGAGCTGAAACGAATGGAACTCGGTTCCCGAATAATCCTCGTAGGGGGTAGTACACGAGGTCTGGAGCAAAAATTGAGGCGGCCTGTTTTTTCGATTTCTTTTCATATTTTGTCCCTATGGATTTATAAAATTGCATTCGCGTCGATTCGGGGTCGTCCGGGAGTGAATCGGAGCAGAAATGAATGGAACTCGGTTTCAGAATAATCCTCGTAGGGGGTAGTACACGAGGTCTGGAGCAAAAATTGAGGCGGCCCATTTTTTCGATTTCTTTTCATAATTTGTCCCTATGGATTTATAAAATTCCAATGGCGTCCATTCGGGGTCGTCCGGGAGTGAATCGGAGCTGAAACGAATGGAACTCGGTTTCCGAATAATCCTCGTAGGGGGTAGTACACGAGGTCTGGAGCAAAAATTGAGGCGGCCCGTTTTTTCGATTTCTTTTCATAATTTGTCCCTATGGATTTATAAAATTCCAATGGCGTCCATTCGGGGTCGTCCGGGAGTGAATCGGAGCAGAAATGAATGGAACTCATTTTCAGAATAATCCTCGTAGGGGGTAGTACACGAGGTCTGGAGAAAAAATTGAGGCGGCCCGTTATTTCGATTTCTTTTCATATTTTGTCCCTATAGATTTATAAAATTGCATTCGCGTCCATTCGGGGTCATCCGGGAGTGAATCGGAGCTGAAATGAATGGAACTCGGTTCCCGAATAATCCTCGTAGGGGGTATTACACGAGGTCTGTAGAAAAAATTGAGGCAACCCGTTTTTTTGATTTCTTTACATAATTTGTCCCTATGGATTTATGAAATTGAATTCGCGTCCATTCGGGGTCGTCCGGGAGTGAATCGGAGCTGAAACAAATGAACTCGGTTTCCGAATAATCCTCATAGAGGGTAGTACACGAGGTCTAGACCGAAAATTGAGGCGACCCATTTTTTCGATTTCTTTTCATAATTTGTCCCTATGGATTTATAAAATTACATTCGCGTCCATTCGGGGTCGTCCGGGAGTGAATCGGAGCAGAAATGAATGGAACTCGGTTTTCGAATAATCCTCGTAGAGGGTAGTACACGAGGTCTGGAGCAAAAATTGAGGCGGCCCGTTTTTTCGATTTCTTTTCATAATTTGTCCCTATGGATTTATAAAATTCCAATGGCGTCCATTCGGGGTCGTCCGGGAGTGAATCGGAGCAGAAATGAATGGAACTCGGTTTCAGAATAATCCTCGTAGGGGGTAGTACACGAGGTCTGGAGCAAAAATTGAGGCGGCCCGTTATTTCGATTTCTTTTCATAATTTGTCCCTATAGATTTATAAAATTCCATTCGCGTCCATTCGGGGTCATGCGGGAGTGAATCGGAGCTGAAATGAATGGAACTCGGTTCCCGAATAATCCTCGTAGGGGGTAGTACACGAGGTCTGGAGCAAAAATTGAGGCAACCCATTTTTTTGAGTTCTTTACATAATTTGTCCCTATGGATTTATGAAATTGCATTCGCGTCCATTCGGGGTCGTCCGGGAGTGAATCGGAGCTGAAACGAATGGAACTCGGTTTCCGAATAATCCTCATAGGGGGTAGTACACGAGGTCTAGACCGAAAATTGAGGCGACCCGTTTTTTCGATTTCTTTTCATAATTTGTCCCTATGGATTTATAAAATTGCATTCGCGTCCATTCGGGGTCGTCCGGGAGTGAATCGGAGCTGAAACGAATGGAACTCGGTTTTCGAATAATCCTCATAGGGGGGTTACACGAGGTTTGGAGCAAAAATTGAGGCGATCCGTTTTTTCAATTTCTTTTCATAATTAGTCCCTATGGATTTATAAAATTGCATTCGCGTCCATTCGGGGTCGTCCGGGAGTGAATCGGAGCTGAAATGAATGGAACTCGGTTTCCGAATAATCCTCATAGCGGGTAGTACACGAGGTCTGGAGCAAAAATTGAGGCGGCCCTTTTTTATTTCTTTTCATAATTTGTCCCTATGGATTTTTAAAATTGCATTCGCGTCCATTCGGGGTCGTCCGGGAGTGAATCGGAGCTGAAATTAATGGAACTCGGTTTCCGAATAATCCTCGTAGGGGGTAGTACACGAGGTTTGGACCGAAAATTGAGGCGACCCGTTTTTTCGATTTCTTTTCAAAATTTGTCCCTATAGATTTATAAAATTGCATTCGCGCCCATTCGGGGTCGTCCGGGAGTGAACCGGAGCTGAAATGAATGGAACTCGCTTTCCGAATAATCCTCGTAGGGGGTAGTACACGAGGTCTGGAGCAAAAATTGAGGCGGCCCGTTTTTTTAATTTCTTTTCATAATATGTCCCTATGGATTTATAAAATTGCATTCGCGTCCATTCGGGGTCGTCCGGGAGTGAATCGGAGCTGAAACGAACGAAACTCGATTTCCGAATAATCCTCATAGGGGGTAGTACACGAGGTCTGGAGCAAAAATTGAGGTGGCCCTTTTTTTCGATTTCTTTTCATAATTTGTCCTTATGGATTTATAAAATTCCAATGGCGTCCATTCGGGGTCGTCCGGGAGTGAATCGGAGTTGAAACGAATGGAACTCGGTTTCCGAATAATCCTCGTAGGGGGTAGTACACGAGGTCTGGAGCAAAAATTGAGGTGGCCCGTTTTTTTCGATTTCTTTTCATAATTTGTCCCTATGGATTTATGAAATTGCATTCGCGCCCATTCGGGGTCTTCCGGGAGTGAACCGGAGCTGAAATGAATGGAACTCGCTTTCCGAATAATCCTCGTAGGGGGTAGTACACGAGGTCTGGAGCAAAAATTGAGGCGGCCCGTTTTTTCAATTTCTTTTCATAATATGTCCCTATGGATTTATAAAATTGCATTCGCGTCCATTCGGGGTCGTCCGGGAGTGAATCGGAGCTGAAACGAACGGAACTCGGTTTCCAAATAATCCTCATAGGGGCTAGTACACGAGGTCTGGAGCAAAATTTGAGGCGGTCCATTTTTTCGATTTCTTTTCATAATTAGTCCCTATGGATTTATAAAATTGCATTCGCGTCCATTCGGGGTCGTCCGGGAGTGAATCGGAGCTGAAATGAACGGAACTAGGTTTCTGAATAATCCTCATAGGGGGTAGTACACGAGGTATGGAGCAAAAATTGAGGCGGCCCGTTTTTTCAATTTCTTTTCATAATTTGTCCTTATGGATTTATAAAATTCTAATGGCGTCCATTCGGGGTCGTCCGGGAGTGAATCGGAGTTGAAACGAATGGAACTCGGTTTCCGAATAATCCTCGTAGGGGGTAGTACACAAGGTCTGGAGCAAAAATTGAGGCGGCCCGTATTTCCAATTTCTTTTCATAATTTGTCCCTATGGATTTATGAAATTGCATTCGCGCCTATTCGGGGTCGTCCGGGAGTGGACCGAAGCTGAAATGAATGGAACTCGCTTTCCGAATAATCCTCGTAGGGGGTAGTACACGAGGTCTGGAGCAAAAATTGAGGCGGCCCGTTTTTTTAATTTCTTTTCATAATATGTCCCTATGGATTTATAAAATTGCATTCGCGTCCATTCGGGGTCGTCCGGGAGTGAATCGGAGCTGAAACGAACGAAACTCGATTTCCGAATAATCCTCATAGGGGGTAGTACACGAGGTCTGGAGCAAAAATTGAGGTGGCCCGTTTTTTCGATTTCTTTTCATAATTTGTCCTTATGGATTTATAAAATTCCAATGGCGTCCATTCGGGGTCGTCCGGGAGTGAATCGGAGTTGAAACGAATGGAACTCGGTTTCCGAATAATCCTCGTAGGGGGTAGTACACGAGGTCTGGAGCAAAAATTGAGGTGGCCCGTTTTTTCGATTTCTTTTCATAATTTGTCCCTATGGATTTATGAAATTGCATTCGCGCCCATTCGGGGTCTTCCGGGAGTGAACCGGAGCTGAAATGAATGGAACTCGCTTTCCGAATAATCCTCGTAGGGGGTAGTACACGAGGTCTGGAGCAAAAATTGAGGCGGCCCGTTTTTTCAATTTCTTTTCATAATATGTCCCTATGGATTTATAAAATTGCATTCGCGTCCATTCGGGGTCGTCCGGGAGTGAATCGGAGCTGAAACGAACGGAACTCGGTTTCCAAATAATCCTCATAGGGGCTAGTACACGAGGTCTGGAGCAAAAATTTGAGGCGGTCCATTTTTTCGATTTCTTTTCATAATTAGTCCCTATGGATTTATAAAATTGCATTCGCGTCCATTCGGGGTCGTCCGGGAGTGAATCGGAGCTGAAATGAACGGAACTAGGTTTCCGAATAATCCTCATAGGGGGTAGTACACGAGGTATGGAGCAAAAATTGAGGCGGCCCGTTTTTTCGATTTCTTTTCATAATTTGTCCTTATGGATTTATAAAATTCTAATGGCGTCCATTCGGGGTCGTCCGGGAGTGAATCGGAGTTGAAACGAATGGAACTCGGTTTCCGAATAATCCTCGTAGGGGGTAGTACACAAGGTCTGGAGCAAAAATTGAGGCGGCCCGTATTTCCAATTTCTTTTCATAATTTGTCCCTATGGATTTATGAAATTGCATTCGCGCCTATTCGGGGTCGTCCGGGAGTGAACCGAAGCTGAAATGAATGGAACTCGCTTTCCGAATAATCCTCGTAGGGGGTAGTACACGAGGTCTGGAGCAAAAATTGAGGCGGCCCGTTTTTTCGATTTCTTTTCATAATATGTCCCTATGGATTTATAAAATTGCATTCGCGTCCATTCGGGGTCGTCCGGTAGTGAATCGGAGCTGAAACGAACGGAACTCGGTTTCTGAATAATCCTCATAGGGGGTAGTACACGAGGTCTGGAGCAAAAATTGAGGCGGCCCGTTATTTCGATTTCTTTTCATATTTTGTCCCTATAGATTTATAAAATTGCATTCGCGTCCATTCGGGGTCATCCGGGAGTGAATCGGAGCTGAAATGAATGGAACTCGGTTCCCGAATAATCCTCGTAGGGGGTAGTACACGAGGTCTGGAGCAAAAATTGAGGCAACCCGTTTTTTTTAGTTCTTTACATAATTTGTCCCTATGGATTTATGAAATTGCATTCGCGTCCATTCGGGGTCGTCCGGGAGTGAATCGGAGCTGAAACGAATGGAACTCGGTTTCCGAATAATCCTCATAGGGGGTAGTACATGAGGTCTAGACCGAAAATTGAGGCGACCCGTTTTTTCGATTTCTTTTCATAATTTGTTCCTATGGATTTATAAAATTGCATTCGCGTCCATTCGGGGTCGTCCGGGAGTGAATCGAAGCAGAAATGAATGGAACTCGGTTTTCGAATAATCCTCGTAGGGGGTAGTAGACGAGGTCTGGAGCAAAAATTGAGGCAGCCCGTGTAATAACCCCAATTTTTGGAAATTTTTGAAACCCTTATGAATAGTGTTTTTGCTGAATGAGAAAACTTTTCATGCCACACTATGTAGGGGTTCTGATATGGATATTCTGAGATTTTATTAGTACTTTATATGGGATATAAGTGTATGTAAAGATCGTCAGAATCCAAATCCGAACACTTTGATTTTTCCCGGAAATCCAATAGATACGGAAAGAATTGAGTATAAGGTAACAGGATAAAAGGATTTAAATTAAAGGATTATAATAGAGGATCATAAAAAGGAATATAATGTATTGAGAAAGGTTAAGGGAACCTAAGTAATAAGATCCCGGGTATGATCCCTCAAACGATAAACGAAAATGAAAGTTAAGCGAACAGTATAACAGATCAGCGGTCATTAGGCAAACAATTAGGAAGTTAATCAAAGGGATTAGAGAGGATGATGTCACCCAACCAATGAGAAGAGGACAAGGAGGGGAGGATGACATCATGAGGATGACACAAGCATGACATGGGAAGGAAGGAGATGTGGTGGCTTTTTAACCACACAAAATCAAGGGCAACTAGGTAATTTACTAAAACAAACACAAAAATCAAACCAACCAAGCCAAGCAAATCATTTTTCATCAAAATCAAAAAGAAACCAAGGCATTGTTTTTCATGCTCTCGGCCAAAACAGAACCAGAACACTAAAACTGCTGTATCTCCTTCATTTCTCACTCAAATATTGTGTTCTATAGCTCATTGGAAAGGTATTGAGATGGCCTACAACTCTTGTTCATAAGTCTCGTCCAAATAATCATGGTAAGACCCTCATTTTTACAGTTCTTTAAATCGGACTTTTAGAAACTTCAAAGCCTAACTTTGTGTTCTTGATTTCTTTGGAAAGATCAAGCTTGTAGGAGGCTCCCTAAGGCTTCCTAGCAACTTAACACCTCCCAAGGAAGGTATAAACTTAAAACCCTAGCCTTTACTTTATTTGTTGTAAGTTTAATGGTTGGTGTTGTGAAATGAGAAGTATGGATTGTGATTATTAGTAGTTTGGTTTGATTTGGAAGTGTTTTGGTAATTGAAGCTTGATTATAGTTCATAGGTCTTGATTGTGGTTGTTTGAGTTGAAAACCTTGGAGATTATGGACTGATGTGGTATGGTTTAGGTGAAGTTTTGTTGTATTGATGGTTATGAGTTGGTTGGTGGTTAATTGGAGTAGTTTAAACATTGGTAATCGCGTAAACATAGCCGTCATAACGTCCGATTTTCTTTGGACTGTTTTTGTACATAACATTAGAACCCGAGAACCCCCTGCTAGATTATGACCACTGCCATGTTTAGGTAGCTCATGTTATGAGCTTCTTTTTGATATGTAGTTCGTTCGATTCCGATGCACGGTTTAGGAGAAACGACCGTTTCAAGTAACGGCGTTTCGCGAACGAAACTTTTCCCCTCGCCTTACTTTGAAACATAGGTTAAAGACCAAAAAGGGTTAATTAATGTATGAAACATTTATGGTATGTGTGTTAGGCAGTTGGTAAGACACTCGCGAAGGAATCACTTTAAAACTCGTAAAGGTTAAATTATTAAAAATGGTGGAGCCGAGGGTACCCGAGTGACTTAAGCGAATCAGTAAGCGCAAAACGAGCGTTAGAGTCTGAGTTGGTTAGATTATAGATTTACAAGTGACTTTGGTTTAATTCCAACTTACTTGTTGTTTATAGGTTACCAGACTCGTCCCGAGCCATTCGTAACCCCCAGTCGCTCAGGCAAGTTTTCTACCCGTTATACTGTTGTTGTGATGTATATATGTATATGCATTATCTTGCGATAGATGCATGATGTTTATATTAGCAAATGTTGCAATATATTGAAGCATGCTGCTATGGTATATATATGCATGCCTGTTTCATATTCTTTCCATATATAATTGTTGATTCAGTTGATAATACCTATGCTAGAGGATAGCGGTAACTTGCATATACCCTTAGTATAGGGACCCAAAAGGTGGAAATATTTTCTAAACCGGGAGTCGAGGATCCCGAGTAGATTTTGTATATATGTATATTGATAGGGATAAATAAGTCCTGATTTTATAATTAATGGGCTGATAGGCCCAATAATAAGATGTATAATATTCAGACCAGAAAGGTTAAGCCTGATGGACCAGATCAGGCCTAATGGAATAAAAAAGGCCCAAAAGCCCTGATTATTAATTAATTTCGTAATTAATTAATAAGGGAGAAATCAGATGTTGAAAAGAGTCCCGATAAGGATATAAATCCTTAGAGATTAGCCCCAAGGGGACCTAAAAGGATAAGGAATCAGCTTCCTACTTCCTAGGACTCCTAAGTCTATCCTAAATCAGAGGCTTGTCCATCAAGTCTCCTATACCAAGTCCAATTCAAGGACTCCCACATCTATATAAGGGGTCTCACCCCACAAATCAGAACTACGTTTTTTGACTTGATCCTTGGCAATCAGCAAGGTACGTAGGCATCTTGTTAAGGCGGACTGAGTCACGAAACACAAGAGCAGTCAAATCGAGCCTCGAAGCTCACGTTCCTTAGTATTAAATACAGCAATTATATATATTAGTTTTAATCCATAACATTTGGCGCCGTCTGTGGGAAAAACAACAACAACCATGGCGAGAACACGGAGAACAATTGGAGCTCTAGAGGAAGGAACACCATCAGAGACAACCCAGGTGATTTCATCAACCGTGGAGGTTCCTCCCCATTCAACTTATGCATCTACTCAGGGGGAAGCCCAGACAGGGGCAACTCATCCTCAGCCACAAGGGACAACTCCCCCGACTATTCAAGGTACGAATCCTCAAGTTCAACAAATACATATACCTGTGAATTCTCGACCCGTCGGGTATGAATATTCAACTATTGTTACCACTAACCCCCCTTATGGGATGCCCCTTCGCCCTGAGGTTGGAGGAAGCGGATATGCTAGGCGAGGCGAAGCACGAGGGCAGTCACCCCCCTATATACGAGGTTTGGGTCCTATTCCTGAGGATCGGGAATTTTCTGGTCCTTATACTGAGAGAGACTCCGAATCTTCGGATGATGAAGTGGCCCCGAGAAGGAGGCGTCCTGGAAAAGAGCCAATGACCGATGGAAGGCAACGCCCCCAAAGCACCCCAGGGGCGAATCCCCAAGAAGTGCAGGAAAGGATCAGGGCTCATGAGGCTGAAATCCAAAGGCTGAGGCGTGATTTGGAGGCTCACCAGGCCACCAGACCCGAGATATCTCCTAGGGGGAGAAATCCTCCTCCTGTCATAGACCTGGATGGTCCGGTAAGAAGAAGGGCTGTTGTCCCAAGAACTGATCCAAGCAATCTCCTTCCCCTTGGAGATCCTGATGATCCAACTCCACCCTTCACAGAAGAGATAATGAATGCCCATATCTCAAGGAAATTCAAGATGCCCACTATCAAAGCCTATGATGGCACGGGAGACCCCGCTAATCATGTTAGGACATTCTCTAATGCACTGTTGCTGCAACCCGTGAATGATGCTATAAAGTGTCGGGCCTTCCCTCAAACCCTGTCAGGTATGGCTCAAAGATGGTACAGTCGCTTGCCCCCAAACTCTATTGGATCATTCAGAGAGTTAAGTCAGGCTTTTATTAAGCAGTTCATCAGTGGAAAAGTCCATGAGAAAAGTTCAGCATCTCTTATGAGTATTGTGCAAGAAGCTAAGGAATCCTTGAGAGATTACCTGAATCGTTTTACAAAGGAGGCTTTAAAAGTCCCAGACCTTGATGATAAGGTAGCTATGATAGCACTGCAACAAGGAACTAGGGATGAGTTTTTCAAGATGTCCTTGGCCAAACGTCCCCCTGAAAATATGTTGCAGCTCCAAGAGAGGGCAGGGAAGTATATCAAGGTTGAAGAAAGCATGAGGAAGACCGTAGTAAGTAATGAGCCCACTGGAGGCAAGAAGCGGAAAACTGATCTGGAGTATATCGCTAAGGATAAGTATCCTAAAACCGAACAAAACCCTGATTCAACCCCCAAGAAGGGAGGACCTGGGCAAAAGTTCATCGAATACGCTAAGCTGAATGCTCCCAGAAGCCAGATCTTGATGGAGATCGAGAAAGATCGAGATGTTCGTTGGCCTAAGCCCTTGAAGGCCGATCCAGCCAAGCTAGATAAGAGCAAGTATTGCAGGTTTCACAAAGATGTTGGCCATGACACCGATGAGTGTAGGCAATTGAAAGATGAAATTGAGTTTTTGATTCGAAAAGGAAGATTGAACAAGTATACTGGAGATGGAGGGGACAGAAATAATAATGGAAGGAAGAACTTTGAAGATCGTAGGAGGGACCAAGACGATCAGGGGCGAAACCCCCAACCTAGAGGACCAGTTATAAACACCATTTATGGAGGGCCGAGACCTCGAGGGCCTGTGATAAACACGATCTTTGGAGGTCCAACTGCTGCTGGATTGTCCAAAAATTCCAGAAAGGCATATACTAGAGAGGTTATGCATATTGTTGGAGAAGCCCCGAAGAGGGCCAGGACAGAAGTAACATTGGCTTTTGATGATTCCGACCTAGAGGGTGTGAAGTTTCCCCATGACGACCCGCTGGTCATAACGCCGATAATAGGAAATAGCCCGGTTAAGAGGGTCCTTGTGGATAATGGTGCTTCTGTGGATATCTTGCTCCACGACACCTTTCTAAGGATGGGGTATAACGACTCCCAGTTGACACCAACCGACATGCCGATATATGGATTTGCTGGAGTAGAATGTCCTGTGGAAGGGATAATTAAATTGCCAACCACCATAGGTACGGAGCCAAGGCAAGCAACGCAGATGCTGGATTTTGTGGTGGTAAAGGCTAGTTCAACTTATAATGCTATCATGGGGAGAACAGGGATACATGCCTTCAAGGCAGTCCCCTCTTCCTACCATTCAATCATGAAGTTTCCCACCCGAAACGGGATTGGAGAAGAGAGAGGAGATCAAAAAATGGCTAGAAGCTGTTATGTGGCCTCTTTGAGGGCAGATGGAGTCGGGGGGCAGGTTCTTCCTATTGAAGATATGGATGTTCGAGAAAATGATGAGAATAGAGGAAGGCCAGCAGAAGAATTGGTTTCGGTTCCTTTAGATCCCAAGAATCCTGAGAGGATGACTTTCATTGGAGCCACATTAGAGGAGCCCCTTAGAGGGAAGTTAGTGAAATTTTTGCAAGAAAGTAGTGATGTGTTTGCATGGTCAGCAGCTGATATGCCAGGCATAGACCCAGAGTTAATTACTCACAAGTTAAACGTGGATCCAAGCCGGAAGACAGTAAAACAAAAGAAAAGAAATTTTGCCCCGGAAAGACAAGAGGCTATAAAGCAGGAAGTGGAAAAGCTCTTAGAGGCTGGTTTCATTGAGGAGATTCAATTTCCGGAGTGGTTAGCAAACCCTGTAATGGTGAAGAAGGCTAATAGAAAGTGGAGGATGTGTATAGACTTCACTGATCTGAATGATGCATGCCCCAAAGACTGTTTTCCGCTGCCTAGAATTGATACTTTGATTGATGCCACCGCTGGACATGAAATGCTGAGTTTCATGGATGGGTTTAGCGGATACAACCAGATCAAAATGCATAAGGATGACATTCCAAAGGTATCATTTATCACTGACTTTGGTGTTTATTGTTATCTTGTTATGGCGTTTGGTCTCAAAAATGCAGGAGCAACCTATCAAAGGTTGGTAAACAAAATTTTTAAGGATCTTATTGGTAAGACTATGGAAGTCTATGTTGATGACATGTTAGTCAAGAGTCTAGTAAAGACTGATCACATAACCCATTTGAGGGAAGCTTTTGAGGTCCTGAGGTACCACAAGATGATGTTGAATCCTACGAAGTGTGCTTTCGGAGTAGGATCTGGAAAATTCTTGGGATTGATGGTCTCAAAAAGGGGAATTGAGGCTAACCCCGATAAAATCAAGGCGATCCTGGACATGGAACCACCAAAAACCATCAAGGATGTCCAGAAGCTCACAGGAAGGGTCGCTGCGCTAGGACGATTCATCTCCAAGTCAGGAGACAAGTGCTTGTCATTCTTCAAGTCATTAAAGAACATTAAAGACTTTGTATGGAGTGAGGAAAATCAGAAGGCATTTGAAGAGTTAAAGAAGTATATGGGCCAGGCCCCGTTGTTGGCCAAGCCAGTCCTGGGTGAAGTTTTATTCTTGTACTTGGCTGTTTCAGAAAGCGCCTTGAGCGCGGTGTTGGTTAAGGAGGAACTGAAAGTCCAGAAACCCGTATACTATGTCAGCAAAATTTTGCATGGTGCTGAGTTGAATTATTCAGCCATTGAGAAATTCGCTTTAGCCTTGGTAATGGCTTCAAGAAAGCTGCGTCCTTATTTTCAAGCTCACCAAATTGAAGTGCTAACAAATCAGCCACTGAGAAATATCATTCACAGTCCCAAGGCAAGTGGGAGACTGATTAAGTGGGCAATAGAGTTGGGAGAGTTCGATCTCAAGTATAAGCCACGTATGGCCATAAAAGCCCAGGCACTAGCTGACTTCGTGGTGGAATGTACCATACCCAACCAAGAAGTCGGGGGGCAGGAAGATACCACACCTCAAGACAAGGGAGTCGACAATGGGGACAAGGAGAAAGAATATTGGGTTCTCTATTTTGATGGAGCATCAAAAACAAATTCCAGTGGAGCAGGGTTGGTTTTGCAAAGCCCTGATGGATTCTTAATTGAGTATGCCATGAAGCTAGACTTCCCAACCACAAACAATGAGGCAGAGTATGAAGCCCTGATTGCTGGCCTTGGTCTAGCTGGGACACTTAGAGTCAAAAACTTAAAGGTCCGTGGATACTCGAAGTTGATCATATCCCAGGTAAAGGGAGAATTTGAAGCAAGGGATGATACGATGGCAAAGTATGTTCGCCTAGTAAGGGCTGTGATGACCCAATTTAATGAATGCCATGTTGAACACATTCCAAGGGAAGAAAATGCTAAAGCAGATGCGCTATCAAAGTTTGCTTCATCTGAGATTGAAGAAAGTTCAGGAAGTGTGTACTTCCGTGTTTTGAAGACACGAAGCATAGATATTAAGCTTGTGGCTCCCGTAGGCTTGGGGACGTCATGGATTGATCCCATCAAGGCTCACATTCAGACCGGTTGGTTGCCAAGCGATACAATTGAGGCACGGAAGTTAACTGTTCGAGCACTAAGGTACTCTTTGATAGATGGGATTCTATATAAAAGATCTTTCGTGGTTCCTTACTTGAGGTGTCTCAGGCCCGATGAGGCACGCTTAGCTCTTGAGGAAGTGCATGGAGGTATTTGTGGGCAACACTTGGGGGGCAGGGCCTTGGCTCATAAGATAACTCGTTTAGGCTTCTATTGGCCAGAAATGATGGCTGATGCCAAAGAATATGTAAAGAAGTGTGATCGTTGTCAGAAGCATGCACCAGTCGCCAGACAACCCCCCGAGATGCTGACCTCTATCAACTCACCTATTCCCTTTGCTATGTGGGGGATGGATATTCTAGGGCCTTTTCCTATGGCCACAGCACAAAGGAAGTTTCTGATTGTAGCCATTGATTATTTCACCAAGTGGATCGAAGCCAAACCTTTGGCCAAAATCACAACTAAGCAGGTTGCACAATTCCTGTGGGAAAACATTATGTGCCGATATGGAATTCCCCGTATCCTCGTCACTGACAATGGAACACAATTCAACAACGAGGAATTCAAGAAGTATTGCGAAGAAAATGAAATTGAGTTACGGTTCACCTCTGTGGCTCACCCGCAAGCCAATGGGCAAGCGGAGGTAGCAAATCGGATAATCCTGGATGGACTAAAGAAGAGGATCGAGAAGTCAAGAAATAATTGGGTAGATGAGATACTTCCAATATTATGGGCCTACAGGACTACTTGTAGAGTCACGACAGATGCAACTCCTTTCATGTTGGCATATGGGGCGGAAGCAGTAGTTCCCGTGGAGATATCACATTCCTCTCCGAGGATTCAGGCTTTCAACGTAGAAGAAAATGAGGAAGGGCAGAGGTTAGCCCTGGATCTGATCGATGAAGTGCGAGATAGGGCACATACAAAGATAGTAGAATATCAGAAAAAGGCTTCATTCTACTACAACCTAAGGGTTAAAGAAAGGTTTTTTAAACAAGGCGATCTAGTTTTGAGGAAGATAGAAGCATCTGGTGTAGGACAAAAAGGGAAGCTTGCCCCGAATTGGGAAGGGCCGTACAGAGTCAAGAGTGTTCAGGGTAGAGGAACCTACAAGCTGGAGACTATGGATGGTTTTGAAGTCCCGAGAACTTGGCATGCACAAAACCTGAAGGTTTACTATGTGTAGGGCAGTTGGATACGATTCTCACTTGTCATGATGGAGAGTAGGTTGAAAAGCACCTTGAAGCTTTGCTTAGGATTTATATGTCTTATTATGAAGTTTATTAAGACTTGTGTAAGGGATGAATCCCAAACAATTTTTGAAGCTCAGAGAATTTTTCGAAATATGTTTGAATCTCTATGGCATGGCAGTTAAATTAGATGCATGATATGAAAGCCCTGTAAAAAGGCCCAATTCAAAGAAAAAAAGGTTAAAACTTGTTGGGCCTGGAAGTATGTCAAGCCCAGATAAGGGCCCCAAATATTCAAAGCCCAGCACCCGGGGTCCAAAAACTGGAAGAAAATATATATGAGTATTATCTTCAAAAACCAGAAATAAGTCCCAAATCCAAAAAGGATTTGGATAAATGAAGGCCCAAAAATAAGGCCTAATCCTACTTGAGTTAGAAAAAAACCCAGTATAGGGATCAATAAATCAAGCCCAGGGTCAATACTAAGTGCCCAATTAAAGATCAAAGCCCAGAAGGGCCCAAGTTGAAACCCAATACAAGGTTTCATAAATCTAGCACAGGTTTAGGGCAAAGATCAACCCAAAAAGAGGTAAGCCCAGAAAAGGGCCCAATTAGCAGAAAATTAAATGCCCCCAAATTAAAGACCAATTTAGGGTGGACCAAAGAAGCCCAGTTAAAAGTAAGGGGCCTAATACAAAAAGCCAGTCAAAAAAGGGGAAGGCCCAAGGTAAAGGCCTGGTTTGGAAAAGGCCCAGGGTCAAAAATAAGGTACCCATAAAAGAATTCAGGCCCAAATCTTAGGCTCAAATTTGAGATTGGAAAAAATCCAGCCCAGACTTAGGGCCCAAATCAAATATATGGAGTCACAGAAAGTAATATATCCCAAATCCCAGACCCAATTCGATCAGGTTTCATGTTGTATTCATCGTCGAATTAGTTGAGATCGAAAAGGCTTCGACCAAGGCTAGAAAAGGAGGTTAATTCGGTCAAAAATATTTATCAAGACCAAAATGTTCCTGAGGAAATAATCATGCCCAGTTGACAACCCAAGTGTTGAAAGAGGCCCAATAAAAAGGCCTATGAAGCCCAGTAAGAGGATAAGCCCAGTTAAAATGAACCCAAAAGAATACAGCCCAGAATAAGGGCCCAAATCATAGAAATATATGCAAGAAATTAATAAATTACAGACCCATTCGACGAGGAAGTATAAGAAAATCCTGATTGAAGCTACTGAGGTCGAAATTTTGTTGATCAGGGCTGAAAAATAAGCCTAATTCGACCAGGATTGAGACTCATTCGACTAGAAATCAAATGGAAATCTTGGTCGAAACAATCCTGCTCGAAATTGCTTCGACCAAGGCAAGAAAGGCGGCTAATTCGGTCAAAACAAAGAATTCTGACCCAAAACCCTGACCGAAAATTTCCTGGTCGAAAAGGGGAAATAGTTGTTTCATTCGATCAGAATGGCAGAACGTTTTTGACCCGGTCGACCAGGAAACCAAATAAAATCCTGGTCGAATGAGCCCTGCCCGAATTTTCATCGACCTGGGCAACAAATGAGGGTTAATTCGGTCAAAAACGGAGATCCTGACCGAAAAAGGACGAAAATCCTAGTCGAAAAAAAAAAAAAAAAAAAAAGGAAAAAAAAAATCCTGGCCGAAATTCGACCAGGACCTCTGCTCGAATATTCCTGCTCGAATTTCCTTCGACCAGGGCTGAAAGAAGGTTAATTCGACCAGGATCCTGGCCGAATGGATTCCTGGTCGAAAACTGTATAAAAAAAAAAAAGAAAAAAAAAGGGGGGGAGAAAAAAAATCCTGGAAAATTACAAAAAAAAAATCAGGAAATTCCTTAAAATAATTTTTGAAAAATGTTAATGTTTTCAGAAATAAGGAATAAATCCAGAAAATTAAGGATAAATCCCAGAAATTAGGGAAAAAATCCAGAAAAATAAGGAAATTCCTTAAATAATTTCTGAAAAATGTTAATGTTTTCAGAAATAAGGAATAAATCCAGAAAATTAAGGATAAATCCCAGAAATTAGGGAAAAAATCCAGAAAAATAAGGAAATTCCTTAAATAATTTCTGAAAAATGTTAATATTTTCAGAAATAAGGAATAAATCCAGTAAATTAAGGATAAATCCCAGAAATTAGGGAAAAAATCCAGAAAAATAAGGAAATTCCTTAAATAATTTCTGAAAAATGTTAATATTTTCAGAAAATTAAGGGAAAAATCCAGAAATTAGGGAAAAATCCAGAAATTAAGGATAAATCCCGGGAAATTAGGGAAAAAATCCAGAAATTAAGGATAAATCCCAGAAAATTAGGGAAAAATCCAGAAATTAAGGATAAATCCCGGAAAATTAGGGAAAAATCCAGAAATTAAGGATAAATCCCAGAAAATTAGGGAAAAATCCAGAAATTAAGGATAAATCCCGGAAAATTAGGGAAAATCCAGAAATTAAGGATAAATCCCGGAAAATTAGGGAAAAATCCAGAAATTAAGGATAAATCCCAGAAAATTAGGGAAAAATCCAGAAATTAAGGATAAGTCCCGGAAAATTAGGGAAAAAATCCAGAAATTAAGGATAAATCCCAGAAAATTAGGGAAAAATTCCTGGAAATTAAGATAATTCCTGAATAAAAGGAAAAATCGTTGTAAACGTGTAGGTCGCTCCACACTTTACGCAAAAACGAAACCCTGCAAGGGAATGAATAGACTTAACTTCTGCGAAACCTAATCAATGTTTCGCAAAAGTTGGGGGGCAAATGATAGGGATAAATAAGTCCTGATTTTATAATTAATGGGCTGATAGGCCCAATAATAAGATGTATAATATTCAGACCAGAAAGGTTAAGCCTGATGGACCAGATCAGGCCTAATGGAATAAAAAAGGCCCAAAAGCCCTGATTATTAATTAATTTCGTAATTAATTAATAAGGGAGAAATCAGATGTTGAAAAGAGTCCCGATAAGGATATAAATCCTTAGAGATTAGCCCCAAGGGGACCTAAAAGGATAAGGAATCAGCTTCCTACTTCCTAGGACTCCTAAGTCTATCCTAAATCAGAGGCTTGTCCATCAAGTCTCCTATACCAAGTCCAATTCAAGGACTCCCACATCTATATAAGGGGTCTCACCCCACAAATCAGAACTACGTTTTTTGACTTGATCCTTGGCAATCAGCAAGGTACGTAGGCATCTTGTTAAGGCGGATTGAGTCACGAAACACAAGAGCAGTCAAATCGAGCCTCGAAGCTCACGTTCCTTAGTATTAAATACAGCAATTATATATATTAGTTTTAATCCATAACATATATATATACATATATATTTATATAAATATATGGTTATAGTTTTCAAAACTATTAATCGAATAAGGTTTATTCGATAACTTTATTTTATTTAATGAATATTATCTTGAATATTCATTCGAGGGCTTATGACTCAGCTTATTTATTTATTGAATATTATTTCGAATATTCATTCGAGGGCTTATGACTCAGCTTATTTTATTTGTTGAATATTATTTGAATATTCATTTGAGGATCTATGACTCCGATTATTTGCTGAGATATATTCTTTATTTTATTAAAGAATAAGGTGTCGATAATCAAACTCACTTTTGATTATTCAAATAAAGATAGTACTTTCATATAAGTATATCTTTGGTTATTTGATATCCATTTCAAGTATAAGTTTTAATACTTCTACTTCAATTATTTTTATAAAGATTGTTCTTTATGGGAATATTATTTAAATAATAATATTCAGACATTTTCTAAATATAATGGGGACTGATTTACTTCATTAAATCAGCTTTACCCCAAACATTCTTAAAAATGTTTTCGAGTCTTCAAAATGAATTTAAAAGGTAGAGCGGATCCCAAAACTTGTTTTCAAATTCAAGATCTTCCATTTTAAGGGGACTTGAATACTCGCTCAAAAACCTAAGGGATCCGGCTCTGTGGTGTATTTTATATTCGCAACAAGGTTGCTGTTTTGTTAAATGAATCGATTACTTACCCAACACTCGGGAAGTAAAATTCTTGGAACAAGTTAATCCATTAACAGGCATCGCCTGGGAAATATCGGTGAGTTCTCCTTTCCAACTAGATACGACTTCTTGGTGGAGCCGTATCAACAAGTTTCTACTTGGGGAAAGGGGGAACGAGCTTTACGTTTCAGAGTCATGGATTTCATCTGAACTAGGAGTGGCGTAAGTGGTCGAGTGGCGCCGGCCCAGCCTTATTATATTGGCCCAAATGGCCTGGAAGTTCCGCTAAGGCGGTCCATTCCTTAGGAGTTCAGTGTTCGGTTGACAAGTAAATCCGACAGGTTCTCCTCTACATGTAGAAAATGGTGGGGTTGTACTACTACGACTGATCATCGTAAGTGGTCTTCCTGGCGCGGCAAACTCCCGTAATGAGTTCATCATCCAATTGGATATTTCTGCAACACTACCCAGAGCACTTCGATAGAAAGGCTATGGTTGGGCGATTGTTGAGTGTTGGCAGGGTCAAGTTTTCAAAATGATGTTTGCATCAAATGAAGTATCTCGTAACTTCATTTTATTTTGATGATATTTTAAAGATTTAATCTATTCAAATCTGGTCTTGTAGTCTCATCTATGTGATGAACTTTGGAAACTAATTATAACTTGAATGGTGGTAGTTCAAGTAGTATTTGGAAAAGATATAAGTATATTGGAGTATCTTGTAACTTCATCTTTTAAACTTATATCTAGTAAATGATTATCTTATGCATGACAAAGATTTTCAGAAAAACGTTGAGATAAGGTTAGATATATGAGATCACCTTGCAACGATATTTTTATACAGTTATACACTGGAACTCTGTGTGTATTATGCATGGAAGAGGACTTCCAATATTTTGAAAAGTATATATGTATATATATACTGAATATTTTGCGACTTCATCGCATTAAGATATCATCTTGGTTCATTTCTTTTGACCAAGACCTTCATGAGTACTATGAGAAGGCTCATATATTGTTAATCATTATACATATTATTTTGGTGGGCTTGCTGCTCACCCTTGCTTTCTTCTTTCATCACACAACAACAGATAGAAAAGATGAACAGAACCAAGCTCCCGATTCGCAAGCGATTAGGAGACGTTCCGTAGTTTTCTAGAAGCATTGATGCCACCCTAGCTGAGGTAGGAACTACCAATAGGCTAGGCTTTCAACTTTTGATGTACCAGATTTATTTATATTTATGAATTGTAATAATGGCAAAGAAATGTAAATTTATTCAGAAAACCTTTTAAGGTGTATTGGCAGATAATTGTGGAATAAAATGACTTGTGGTTATTTTTGGATGTTCATCTCTGAGACTATAATGTGTGGTGTGTGTGTTTATTGTGGGGTCACAATACAGAGTAGTTGAGTAATTATTAAGATTGGGTGTTATTAAGGGAAATGGAACTCGTGACGATCCGGATCCCCGACCCCGGATCTGGGGGTGTTACAGAATGGTATCAGAGCTAAGCGTTATAAACCTCAGAGATGATGGGACGTTAAGATAATAAGTTCACTAAGATAATAAGAACTCTTGCCAAGTTCATAGTCGGGCTACCTAACGTAGCACTGATAGTTAAAACCCTTATGGGAACCCTTATAAATGTAGCGATAGAAGCGTAGTTCGTTATCGTATATGGTAGCGGGACTCCGAACCCTGAAGTTGAGGAACATCAACGCGATGATGTTTTATTACTAATTGGAGATCAGATTGTGGATCCAATAGAGCGTCCTAACGCAGGACCAGATGATGTTGATATTGAGGATGTAGCGGTTGAGGATGTTGTCCTAGAAGGGATAGTTGCTGAGGAGGATCCCATGGAGGATCCTGACGAGATTGGATAAAGGACCACTGATGAATTGATGACCCTGGTTGGGTCGACTACCAGAGGTAGGATTGGCCGGTCACTACCAGAGGTTCGTTCAAGTTTGTAAAGATAGTAGCCCCTTTAACGCGGCTTACTCGTAAGACTGAGAAGTTCGAATGGACAGAGAAATGCGAGAACAACTTTTAAGAACCGAAGCAAAGGTTGGTGACGTTCCCTATGTTGGCGTTGCCGGAAGGAAAATGAGATTTTGTGAAATGTAGTGACGCTTCGCATAAGGAATTAGGGTGCTTCTTATACAGCACAGCAAGGTAATCGCGTACGCGTCAAGATAATTAAGGGAATATAAAATTCGATATCCCCACCCATGAGCTTGGGCTCGTGGCAATAGTTTTTCCTAAAGATTGGAGGCACTACTTGTATGGAGAGAAGTGCAAGATTTACACAAACCATAGGAGCTCTAGTACCTTTTTATGTAGAAAGAGCTCAACATACGCCAGAGGAGGCGGTTAGAGCTAATCAAGAGTTATGATTGGGAGATTCTTTATCATTCGGGGAAAGCCAATGTGGTGGCTGATGCCCTTAGTAAAAAGGAGAGACTCAAGATGATAATGACTTTGGGAGGGTTGATAAGAGATTTTGGAAAAAAAAATGGAAATAGATATGAAGGTAACCGGAGCCGGTACCGAAAAGTTGTTTGAGATTGCAATACAGCCCGAATTATTGGAAAGGAACATATTGTGCCAGAAAAAGTGATGAATGAAGGCAGAGAGCCAACAAATAGATATGAGATTAATACCGAGAGAGATGATAAGGGAATAATGAGGTATTCCTATAGAATTTGGGTTCCAAATGTTTAAGAGCTTAAAGATGAAATCTTAGATGAAAGCTAGTTTGAGGAATAAGAGTTAGAGCAAACCCTGAATGTGATAGTCAGGGAGGACGCCATCAAGATAGAAGGAAACCATAACATAATGAAGTGGAAAATGAGGATTTTAACGTACAAGATAACCCCAAGTATGGGAGAAGGATGAAACATTCTATACTAAGGAAACGGAAAGTCGAGTAAGGAAAGGAGACCCGAGACGGTACTCCTATACGGCAATTCATCGACCTGTCTAAAGAGAACTTAGACTATTATCCCCAACCACCACCCTGAGGGGACAATGCGGCAGGAAATTCTTTCATGACCTTTAAATCATTAAGCTCTCAGAGTTCCAAGGAACAGGTTGACCTAGTCGAGGCAAGAGCCTGGCTAAAGGAAATATAGGAATCATTTGAGATTCTAAATGATTGACGAATCACAAAAGACTGTTTTTATCACTCACCCTCCTAAGAGAGAGACCACCTGCTGGTGAAAGGCCAAGGAAGGCACGGAGCAAGAGATTATAATAAACTGATTAAAGTTCAGCCAATTGTTTTCGGGAAAGTAATTCCCAAGGTTATGGAATAGTGTAAAAGCTTTAGAGCCAGAACAAAGGCAGACGAGTATGATGAATTCTGAATCTAAGTTGTAAAAGTTATCAAGATTCGTTCTGAAGACACGAATCCAGAATGACGGGATGTTTGAAATCAATGCTTATGTTGTGTTGGTTCATGAAATAACGATAAGAGGAAGGAATATAAAGGCAAGAGAGTTTGAGGAATGATAAGGGAGTTGGGTATGAGGAAACCCTAAAGACTCGTAGAAATAGAAATAGAAGAGTATGTAATCGTCAGGATGAGGGGGATTCACCATGAGTTAAAATTGATGGTTGAAGGCATAAGAGTTATGTATATTTTATCCCCTTTAAGTTGGGAGGATTCGAGGAAAATCTTGAGATAGTTCGAAGGATAAATAATGAGACGCGGATAGACTGAGAAGACAAGAAAGTAAGAAATTAGGAAAATTGGATGAAGGAAGTGACCTTCAAGAATGTGAAGTGTAAGACCGGTGGCTTGATACCCAGAAAGGGAGACGCCAGGTATGAAAGATATCCCAACATTGAGGTGACTGTTGAGATAAACAACAAAAGTAAATAAGGAATTATTAAGAAGAAGTTCACGTTGAACACGACAAATATTCTCTAGAACATCCTTGTTATCGTTACCAAATTAGGCGAGTCAAGCGGACAACCGTTGTTATCTTTTGGAGGCCATATTGATTGACCCCATTTTGAATACATATGTCATTGTGAAATTAGGCATATACTATCGAGGTGGGAATGATTGAATAAGACACCCTTATCAGGGATATATGACTTGATTTATCCATGGAAGGATGCAGGTACCTTTTAAAGGTGGAATTAAGGATAGAACATCGGTAACTTAAAAGGAATCCTAGGGGAATGCATAAAGGTTGGCATTTCACCCTTAATAGGGATAGTATGAGTTTTGACAGAATGATTGGGAAAGGGTTAAGGTAACAACAACCTTTAAGAATCAGTGGGGAAATTTTTCAGTATATAGATAATGATTCTGGTATTAATAAATGGTATCTTGATATGCCCTGTATCTAGGGAATACAGGAGGAACGATTGAAGGATAACCTTAGAGGTTTTACAAGGAGAAAGGTAATATTCAAAAATTCTCAAGAATAGAAATGTTGATAAAGGAAATATGACGTAATTATAATAATGCCAAGTGGGGCACGTGTTGAACCACGAGAAAGTATGAATCGAACCAGTAAAGGTCGAAATTGTTCAGGACAATTAGGGCCCAGGATAAAAGATGTTCTAAGTATGATTGAGAATCAGTCTTGACAGTGATTAGCCTCTAAAGACTGAGGCAATAACTTATGGAAAACATCTTCACTCAAGCAGTGATCGGAAATAGGGTAGAAAATTTGTGAAAGTGGTTAAAATGAAATTGACTATAAGGAAATTTTACTATCAGGAAAGGCCAAAGAGGTGGCCGACGCTTTAAATGTAAGAGAATAATTATAGGCGCTCGTGCGAGAGGAATACAGTGATGATGGTTAAAGCTGTGAAGGTTGTATTATGGTTTGGAAGATTGACATTCCTTCTGATGACTGTGCAATACCCAACCCTAATAGTAGTTGGTAAAGGTTTAATTCGTGTAATCGCCATGATCAGGCTATCTATCTCAGAAGATACTATCTTGAGATAAGCCAGGACCATGTTTCAAAAAGGACTAGACGAACCTTTGAGTTAAGTCTTCTATTTAAGGCATATGATTAAGAATGGTATTAACCTGCTATCGTTGCTTTGATGGAAACTCTTCTGCAATTTTATTTGCTTCATGTCATGTATGTATGTCAGGATCAGGAGTGTTCTTCATGAATCATGAATGGTGATTATGTTACCTCCTTAGAAGAATTCGATACGATATGTATGGACTCCGTATGGTTAGCTATTAAGACTTCAAGGAAAATGAATGACTACAGTAGGTCAGTGGTGGACCATAGTAAGGCAGCAATAATTTTGCGAGTAATGAGCTGATTACAACCGTGAGAGTTGTATTGGAATGGTTGTTAAGATTGAGTACCACTAATCGGGTCGTGGTAGTGTATAAGTTATCATTGATAGACTAATTAAGTAGAGTGTCTACCTATTGTATATTTATTCTACTTATCAATAGAGAGTCGTATTACTATACGAGGAAGGTTGCAGTGCAGGCATAGAATTTTAGTAACGGTGATGTCTTGAATGAAAACCCAGATTCGATTTTCGATGTCGAGGGAGTTTCAAAGGTGATTGTGTATAAGCTCGAGGAAGAGCATGGGTCCATAGAATGATGGACGGATTAGCAAAAATTATTTAAGCATGCAAAATGCGATGCGATAATACTTGATGTTGATATAAATACATATGTTTTGTTCTCCTATGACAAACCTCTATAGTTCAGAGGTAGGTTCCAAGCCAGATATTTTGTGGCAGTATATTTTTTCATATATACAATTCTCTTCAATTCATTCTTTTCTCTTCTTTTCATTTCATGTAAGCTAAGAAGAACAACCCTTCCAGAAGGGGAGGTATTGCCGAATGACTATCTATCTGTGTGATAGAAGCCGAGTAGGATACCGGCTATTGTTTAATTGCTTGTCAAGTACTAAAGGCTGGCCACCTTCTGTACTAACTATGCGATATAACAAGTGTTCATGATCATAGTGATCTCTCAAAAAAATTCCTTTACTTCTATATGATTGATCAAACTTTGGGAAATAGAAACAGCTGAAAAAAAAGGAATAATAAAGTTGTGGTAGTATTCGGAATGGAAACACATTCGTGATACTAAGGTTGACGTGGTTATTAAAAGGTTATAGAACGCTAGCGAGCAAAAGTATAACCCGTATAATATTAGGAACGGAAGGTAGTAGCGATTACGAACTGGAAAAGAATGGGTATTGAGAAGCAAAAGCTCTAATGCTAAACGCTATAATGAGAGTCTGTGCAATAGACTTGAAAGATTTGGAATGATCACTTAACGCGGATTTAGTTATATCACGACAATAGATCATATGTCATTATCGAGGTGTCACCTTATGAGATCCTTGAGGGAAGATAATGTCGATCTCCCTTATGTTAGGATGAAGTTGTAGAGGGCAAGATGCTCAGACCAGTAGTGGTCCAAAGGACCAAGGATATAATAGATCTAATCAGAGGACGGCTGGTAGTAGCCCAAGATAGGAACAAGAAGTATGTTGATTTGACACGAAAGGACAAGGAATAGGAAGTGGGGGACCTAGTGTTGTTATAGGTATTCCCTTGGAAAGGAAGGATGAGGTTCGGAAAGAAAGGGTAAGTCCACGAATTGTTGGACCCTTGGATATATTAAGACATATTGGGAAGATAGCATATGAGCTAGCCCTACCCCCGAATTTGTAGCAAGTTCATAATGTGTTCCACGTATCAATGTTAAGAAAATGTAATTCGGATGCCAGATAAATAGGGGCATATGAGCGCATAGGCATGCGACCAGACATAACCTATAGGGAGCCACCAGAAAGGGTTATAGATCGAAAAGGGACAAGTGCTTAGGAGAAGGGTTATCAAACTAGTCAGAGTTTGATGGTAGAACCACAATGTGGGAAAATTGACTTGAGAGTTAGAAAGTGCAATACTAAGAAAGTATCCCTATTCATTTCTATCTGATTCCGGGACGGAATCCTTTTAAGGAGGGGAGACTGTAATAACCCCAATTTTTGGAAATTTTTGAAACCCTTATGAATAGTGTTTTTGCTGAATGAGAAAACTTTTCATGCCACACTATGTAGGGGTTCTGATATGGATATTCTGAGATTTTATTAGTACTTTATATGGGATATAAGTGTATGTAAAGATCGTCAGAATCCAAATCCGAACACTTTGATTTTTCCCGGAAATCCAATAGATACGGAAAGAATTGAGTATAAGGTAACAGGATAAAAGGATTTAAATTAAAGGATTATAATAGAGGATCATAAAAAGGAATATAATGTATTGAGAAAGGTTAAGGGAACCTAAGTAATAAGATCCCGGGTATGATCCCTCAAACGATAAACGAAAATGAAAGTTAAGCGAACAGTATAACAGATCAGCGGTCATTAGGCAAACAATTAGGAAGTTAATCAAAGGGATTAGAGAGGATGATGTCACCCAACCAATGAGAAGAGGACAAGGAGGGGAGGATGACATCATGAGGATGACACAAGCATGACATGGGAAGGAAGGAGATGTGGTGGCTTTTTAACCACACAAAATCAAGGGCAACTAGGTAATTTACTAAAACAAACACAAAAATCAAACCAACCAAGCCAAGCAAATCATTTTTCATCAAAATCAAAAAGAAACCAAGGCATTGTTCTTCATGCTCTCGGCCAAAACAGAACCAGAACACTAAAACTGCTGTATCTCCTTCATTTCTCACTCAAATATTGTGTTCTATAGCTCATTGGAAAGGTATTGAGATGGCCTACAACTCTTGTTCATAAGTCTCGTCCAAATAATCATGGTAAGACCCTCATTTTTACAGTTCTTTAAATCGGACTTTTAGAAACTTCAAAGCCTAACTTTGTGTTCTTGATTTCTTTGGAAAGATCAAGCTTGTAGGAGGCTCCCTAAGGCTTCCTAGCAACTTAACACCTCCCAAGGAAGGTATAAACTTAAAACCCTAGCCTTTACTTTATTTGTTAGTAAGTTTAATGGTTGGTGTTGTGAAATGAGAAGTATGGATTGTGATTATTAGTAGTTTGGTTTGATTTGGAAGTGTTTTGGTAATTGAAGCTTGATTATAGTTCATAGGTCTTGATTGTGGTTGTTTGAGTTGAAAACCTTGGAGATTATGGACTGATGTGGTATGGTTTAGGTGAAGTTTTGTTGTATTGATGGTTATGAGTTGGTTGGTGGTTAATTGGAGTAGTTTAAACATTGGTAATCGCGTAAACATAGCCGTCATAACGTCCGATTTTCTTTGGACTGTTTTTGTACATAACATTAGAACCCGAGAACCCCCTGCTAGATTATGACCACTGCCATGTTTAGGTAGCTCATGTTATGAGCTTCTTTTTGATATGTAGTTCGTTCGATTCCGATGCACGGTTTAGGAGAAACGACCGTTTCAAGTAACGGCGTTTCGCGAACGAAACTTTTCCCCTCGCCTTACTTTGAAACATAGGTTAAAGACCAAAAAGGGTTAATTAATGTATGAAACATTTATGGTATGTGTGTTAGGAAGTTGGTAAGACACTCGCGAAGGAATCACTTTAAAACTCGTAAAGGTTAAATTATTAAAAATGGTGGAGCCGAGGGTACCCGAGTGACTTAAGCGAATCAGTAAGCGCAAAACGAGCGTTAGAGTCTGAGTTGGTTAGATTATAGATTTACAAGTGACTTTGGTTTAATTCCAACTTACTTGTTGTTTATAGGTTACCAGACTCGTCCCGAGCCATTCGTAACCCCCAGTCGCTCAGGCAAGTTTTCTACCCGTTATACTGTTGTTGTGATGTATATATGTATATGCATTATCTTGCGATAGATGCATGATGTTTATATTAGCAAATGTTGCAATATATTGAAGCATGCTGCTATGGTATATATATGCATGCCTGTTTCATATTCTTTCCATATATAATTGTTGATTCAGTTGATAATACCTATGCTAGAGGATAGCGGTAACTTGCATATACCCTTAGTATAGGGACCCAAAAGGTGGAAATATTTTCTAAACCGGGAGTCGAGGATCCCGAGTAGATTTTGTATATATGTATATATACATATATATTTATATAAATATATGGTTATAGTTTTCAAAACTATTAATCGAATAAGGTTTATTCGATAACTTTATTTTATTTAATGAATATTATCTTGAATATTCATTCGAGGGCTTATGACTCAGCTTATTTATTTATTGAATATTATTTCGAATATTCATTCGAGGGCTTATGACTCAGCTTATTTTATTTGTTGAATATTATTTGAATATTCATTTGAGGATCTATGACTCCGATTATTTGCTGAGATATATTCTTTATTTTATTAAAGAATAAGGTGTCGATAATCAAACTCACTTTTGATTATTCAAATAAAGATAGTACTTTCATATAAGTATATCTTTGGTTATTTGATATCCATTTCAAGTATAAGTTTTAATACTTCTACTTCAATTATTTTTATAAAGATTGTTCTTTATGGGAATATTATTTAAATAATAATATTCAGACATTTTCTAAATATAATGGGGACTGATTTACTTCATTAAATCAGCTTTACCCCAAACATTCTTAAAAATGTTTTCGAGTCTTCAAAATGAATTTAAAAGGTAGAGCGGATCCCAAAACTTGTTTTCAAATTCAAGATCTTCCATTTTAAGGGGACTTGAATACTCGCTCAAAAACCTAAGGGATCCGGCTCTGTGGTGTATTTTATATTCGCAACAAGGTTGCTGTTTTGTTAAATGAATCGATTACTTACCCAACACTCGGGAAGTAAAATTCTTGGAACAAGTTAATCCATTAACAGGCATCGCCTGGGAAATATCGGTGAGTTCTCCTTTCCAACTAGATACGACTTCTTGGTGGAGCCGTATCAACAAGTTTCTACTTGGGGAAAGGGGGAACGAGCTTTACGTTTCAGAGTCATGGATTTCATCTGAACTAGGAGTGGCGTAAGTGGTCGAGTGGCGCCGGCCCAGCCTTATTATATTGGCCCAAATGGCCTGGAAGTTCCGCTAAGGCGGTCCATTCCTTAGGAGTTCAGTGTTCGGTTGACAAGTAAATCCGACAGGTTCTCCTCTACATGTAGAAAATGGTGGGGTTGTACTACTACGACTGATCATCGTAAGTGGTCTTCCTGGCGCGGCAAACTCCCGTAATGAGTTCATCATCCAATTGGATATTTCTGCAACACTACCCAGAGCACTTCGATAGAAAGGCTATGGTTGGGCGATTGTTGAGTGTTGGCAGGGTCAAGTTTTCAAAATGATGTTTGCATCAAATGAAGTATCTCGTAACTTCATTTTATTTTGATGATATTTTAAAGATTTAATCTATTCAAATCTGGTCTTGTAGTCTCATCTATGTGATGAACTTTGGAAACTAATTATAACTTGAATGGTGGTAGTTCAAGTAGTATTTGGAAAAGATATAAGTATATTGGAGTATCTTGTAACTTCATCTTTTAAACTTATATCTAGTAAATGATTATCTTATGCATGACAAAGATTTTCAGAAAAACGTTGAGATAAGGTTAGATATATGAGATCACCTTGCAACGATATTTTTATACAGTTATACACTGGAACTCTGTGTGTATTATGCATGGAAGAGGACTTCCAATATTTTGAAAAGTATATATGTATATATATACTGAATATTTTGCGACTTCATCGCATTAAGATATCATCTTGGTTCATTTCTTTTGACCAAGACCTTCATGAGTACTATGAGAAGGCTCATATATTGTTAATCATTATACATATTATTTTGGTGGGCTTGCTGCTCACCCTTGCTTTCTTCTTTCATCACACAACAACAGATAGAAAAGATGAACAGAACCAAGCTCCCGATTCGCAAGCGATTAGGAGACGTTCCGTAGTTTTCTAGAAGCATTGATGCCACCCTAGCTGAGGTAGGAACTACCAATAGGCTAGGCTTTCAACTTTTGATGTACCAGATTTATTTATATTTATGAATTGTAATAATGGCAAAGAAATGTAAATTTATTCAGAAAACCTTTTAAGGTGTATTGGCAGATAATTGTGGAATAAAATGACTTGTGGTTATTTTTGGATGTTCATCTCTGAGACTATAATGTGTGGTGTGTGTGTTTATTGTGGGGTCACAATACAGAGTAGTTGAGTAATTATTAAGATTGGGTGTTATTAAGGGAAATGGAACGCGTGACGATCCGGATCCCCGACCCCGGATCTGGGGGTGTTACAGCCCGTTTTTTCGATTTCTTTTCATAATTTGTCCCTATGGATTTATAAAATTCCAATGGCGTCCATTCGGGGTCGTCCGGGAGTGAATCGGAGCAGAAATGAATGGAACTCGTTTTCAGAATAATCCTCGTAGGGGGTAGTACACGAGGTCTGGAGAAAAAATTGAGGCGGCCCATTATTTCGATTTCTTTTCATATTTTGTCCCTATAGATTTATAAAATTGCATTCGCGTCCATTCGGGGTCATCCGGGAGTGAATCGGAGCTGAAATGAATGGAACTCGGTTCCCGAATAATCCTCGTAGGGGGTAGTACACGAGGTCTGTAGCAAAAATTGAGGCAACCCATTTTTTTCAGTTCTTTACATAATTTGTCCCTATGAATTTATGAAATTGCATTCGCGTCCATTCGGGGTCGTCCGGGAGTGAATCGGAGCTGAAACAAATGGAACTCGGTTTCCGAATAATCCTCATAGGGGGTAGTACACGAGGTCTGGACCGAAAATTGAGGCGACCCGTTTTTTCGATTTCTTTTCATAATTTGTCCCTATGGATTTATAAAATTACATTCGCGTCCATTCGGGGTCGTCCGGGAGTGAATCGGAGCAGAAATGAATGGAACTCGGTTTTCGAATAATCCTCGTAGAGGGTAGTACACGAGGTCTGGAGCAAAAATTGAGGCGGCCCGTTTTTTAGATTTCTTTTCATAATTTGTCCCTATGGATTTATAAAATTCCAATGGCGTCCATTCGGGGTCGTCCGGGAGTGAATCGGGGCAGAAATGAATGGAACTCGGTTTCAGAATAATCCTCGTAGGGGGTAGTACACGAGGTCTGGAGCAAAAATTGAGGCGGCCCGTTATTTCGATTTCTTTTCATAATTTGTCCCTATAGATTTATAAAATTCCATTCGCGTCCATTCGGGGTCGTGCGGGAGTGAATCGGAGCTGAAATGAATGGAACTCGGTTCCCGAATAATCCTCGTAGGGGGTAGTACACGAGGTCTGGAGCAAAAATTTAGTCAACCCATTTTTTTGAGTTCTTTACATAATTTGTCCCTATGGATTAATGAAATTGCATTCGCGTCCATTCGGGGTCGTCCGGGAGTGAATCGGAGCTGAAACGAATGGAACTCGGTTTCCGAATAATCCTCAAAGGGGGTAGTACACGAGGTCTAGACCGAAAATTGAGGCGACCCGTTTTTTCGATTTCTTTTCATAATTTGTCCCTATGGATTTATAAAATTGCATTCGCGTCCATTCGGGGTCGTCCGGGAGTGAATCGGAGCTGAAATGAATGGAACTCGGTTTCCGAATAATCCTCGTAGGGGGTAGTACACGAGGTCTGGAGCAAAAATTGAGGCGGCCCATTTTTTCGATTTCTTTTCATAATTTGTCCCTATGGATTTATAAAATTCCAATGGCATCCATTCGGGGTCGTCCGGGAGTGAATCGGAGTTGAAACGAATGGAACTCGGTTTCCGAATAATCCTCGAAGGGGGTAGTACACGAGGTCTGGAGCAAAAATTGAGGCGGCCCATTTTTTTGATTTCTTTTCATAATTTATCCCTATGGATTTGTAAAATTCCAATGGCGTCCATTCGGGGTCGTCCGGGAGTGAATCGGAGCGGAAACGAATGGAACTCGGTTCCCGAATAATCCTCGTAGGGGGTAGTACACGAGGTCTGGAGCAAAATCTGAGGCGGCCCGTTTTTTCGATTTCTTTTCATAATTTGTCCCTATAGATTTATAAAATTCCAATGGCTTCCATTCGGGGTCGTCCGGGAGTGAATCGGAGCAGAAATGAATGGAACTCGTTTTCAGAATAATCCTCGTAGGGGGTAGTACACGAGGTCTGGAGAAAAAATTGAGGCGGCCCGTTATTTCGATTTCTTTTCATATTTTGTCCCTATAGATTTATAAAATTGCATTCGCGTCCATTCGGGGTCATCCGGGAGTGAATCGGAGCTGAAATGAATGGAACTCGGTTCCCGAATAATCCTCGTAGGGGGTAGTACACGAGGTCTGTAGCAAAAATTGAGGCAACCCGTTTTATTGAGTTCTTTACATAATTTGTCCCTATGGATTTATGAAATTGCATTCGCGTCCATTCGGAGTCGTCCGGGAGTGAATCGGAGCTGAAACAAATGGAACTCGGTTTCCGAATAATCCTCATAGGGGGTAGTACACGAGGTCTAGACCGAAAATTGAGGCGACCCGTTTTTTCGATTTCTTTTCATAATTTGTCCCTATGGATTTATAAAATTACATTCGCGTCCATTCGGGGTCGTCCGGGAGTGAATCGGAGCAGAAATGAATAGAACTCGGTTTTCGAATAATCCTCGTAGAGGGTAGTACACGAGGTCTGGAGCAAAAATTGAGGCTTCCCGTTTTTTCGATTTCTTTTCATAATTTGTCCCTATGGATTTATAAAATTCCAATGGCGTCCATTCGGGGTCGTCCGGGAGTGAATCGGAGCAGAAATGAATGGAACTCGGTTTCAGAATAATCCTCGTAGGGGGTAGTACACGAGGTCTAGAGAAAAAATTGAGGCGGCCCGTTATTTCAATTTCTTTTCATAATTTGTCCCTATAGATTTATAAAATTCCATTCGCGTCCATTCGGGGTCATGCGGGAGTGAATCGGAGCTGAAATGAATGGAACTCGGTTCCCGAATAATCCTCGTAGGGGGTAGTACACGAGGTCTGGAGCAAAAATTGAGGCAACCCATTTTTTTGAGTTCTTTACATAATTTTTCCCTATGGATTTATGAAATTGCATTCGCGTCCATTCGGGGTCGTCCGGGAGTGAATCGGAGCTAAAACGAATGGAACTCGGTTTCCGAATAATCCTCATAGGGGGTAGTACACGAGGTCTAGACCGAAAATTAAGGCGAGCCGTTTTTTCGATTTCTTTTCATAATTTGTCCCTATGGATTTATAAAATTGCATTCGCGTCCATTTGGGGTCGTCCTGGAGTGAATCGGAGCTGAAACGAATGGAACTCGGTTTTCGAATAATCCTCATAGGGGGGTTACAGGAGGTTTGGAGCAAAAATTGAGGCGATCCATTTTTTCGATTTCTTTTCATAATTAGTCCCTATGGATTTATAAAATTGCATTCGCGTCCATTCGGGGTCGTCCGGGAGTGAATCGGAGCTGAAATGAATGGAACTCGGTTTCCGAATAATCCTCGTAGGGGGTAGTACACGAGGTCTGGAGCAAAAATTGAGGCGGCCCTCTTTTATTTCTTTTCATAATTTGTCCCTATGGATTTTTAAAATTGCATTCGCGTCCATTCGGGGTCGTCCGCGAGTGAATCGGAGCTGAAATGAATGGAACTCGGTTTCCGAATAATCCTCGTAGGGGGTAGTACACGAGGTTTGGACCGAAAATTGAGGCGACCCGTTTTTTTCGATTTCTTTTCATAATTTGTCCCTATAGATTTATAAAATTGCATTCGCGCCCATTCGGGGTCATCCGGGAGTGAACCGGAGCTGAAATGAATGGAACTCGATTTCCGAATAATCCTCGTAGGGGGTAGTACACGAGGTCTGGAGCAAAAATTGAGGCGGCCCGTTTTTTCAATTTCTTTTCATAATATGTCCCTATGGATTTATAAAATTGCATTCGCGTCCATTCCGGGTCGTCCGGGATTGAATCGGAGCTGAAACGAACGGAACTCGGTTTCCGAATAATCCTCATAGGGGGTAGTACACGAGGTCTGGAGCAAAAATTGAGGTGGCCCGTTTTTTCGATTTCTTTTCATAATTTGTCCTTATGGATTTATAAAATTCCAATGGCGTCCATTCGGGGTCGTCCGGGAGTGAATCGGAGTTGAAACGAATGGAACTCGGTTTCAGAATAATCCTCGTAGGGGGTAGTACACGAGGTCTAGAGAAAAAATTGAGGCGGCCCGTTATTTCGATTTCTTTTCATAATTTGTCCCTATAGATTTATAAAATTCCATTCGCGTCCATTCGGGGTCATGCGGGAGTGAATCGGAGCTGAAATGAATGGAACTCGGTTCCCGAATAATCCTCGTAGGGGGTAGTACACGAGGTCTGGAGCAAAAATTGAGGCAACCCATTTTTTTGAGTTCTTTACATAATTTGTCCCTATGGATTTATGAAATTGCATTCGCGTCCATTCGGGGTTGTCCGGGAGTGAATCGGAGCTAAAACGAATGGAACTCGGTTTCCGAATAATCCTCATAGGGGGTAGTACACGAGGTCTAGACCGAAAATTAAGGCGAGCCGTTTTTTCGATTTCTTTTCATAATTTGTCCCTATGGATTTATAAAATTGCATTCGCGTCCATTTGGGGTCGTCCTGGAGTGAATCGGAGCTGAAACGAATGGAACTCGGTTTTCGAATAATCCTCATAGGGGGGTTACAGGAGGTTTGGAGCAAAAATTGAGGCGATCCGTTTTTTCGATTTCTTTTCATAATTAGTCCCTATGGATTTATAAAATTGCATTCGCGTCCATTCGGGGTCGTCCGGGAGTGAATCGGAGCTGAAATGAATGGAACTCGGTTTCCGAATAATCCTCGTAGGGGGTAGTACACGAGGTCTGGAGCAAAAATTGAGGCGGCCCTCTTTTATTTCTTTTCATAATTTGTCCCTATGGATTTTTAAAATTGCATTCGCGTCCATTCGGGGTCGTCCGCGAGTGAATCGGAGCTGAAATGAATGGAACTCGGTTTCCGAATAATCCTCGTAGGGGGTAGTACACGAGGTTTGGACCGAAAATTGAGGCGACCCGTTTTTTCGATTTCTTTTCATAATTTGTCCCTATAGATTTATAAAATTGCATTCGCGCCCATTCGGGGTCATCCGGGAGTGAACCGGAGCTGAAATGAATGGAACTCGATTTCCGAATAATCCTCGTAGGGGGTAGTACACGAGGTCTGGAGCAAAAATTGAGGCGGCCCGTTTTTTCAATTTCTTTTCATAATATGTCCCTATGGATTTATAAAATTGCATTCGCGTCCATTCGGGGTCGTCCGGGATTGAATCGGAGCTGAAACGAACGGAACTCGGTTTCCGAATAATCCTCATAGGGGGTAGTACACGAGGTCTGGAGCAAAAATTGAGGTGGCCCGTTTTTTCGATTTCTTTTCATAATTTGTCCTTATGGATTTATAAAATTCCAATGGCGTCCATTCGGGGTCGTCTGGGAGTGAATCGGAGTTGAAACGAATGGAACTCGGTTTCCGAATAATCCTCGTAGGGGGTAGTACACGAGGTCTGGAGCAAAAATTGAGGTGGCCCGTTTTTTCGATTTCTTTTCATAATTTGTCCCTATGGATTTATGAAATTGCATTCGCGCCCATTCGGGGTCGTCCGGGAGTGAACCGGAGCTGAAATGAATGGAACTCGCTTTCCGAATAATCCTCGTAGGGGGTAGTACACGAGGTCTGGAGCAAAAATTAAGGCGGCCCGTTTTTTCAATTTCTTTTCATAATATGTCCCTATGGATTTATAAAATTGCATTCGCGTCCATTCGGGGTCGTCCGGGAGTGAATCGGAGCTGAAACGAACGGAACTCGGTTTCCGAATAATCCTCATAGGGGGTAGTACACGAGGTCTGGAGCAAAATTTGAGGCGGTCCATTTTTTCGATTTCTTTTCATAATTAGTCCCTATGGATTTATAAAATTGCATTCGCGTCCATTCGGGGTCGTCCGGGAGTGAATCGGAGCTGAAACGAACGGAACTAGGTTTCCGAATAATCCTCATAGGGCGTAGTACACGAGGTCTGGAGCAAAAATTGAGGCGGCCCATTTTTTCGATTTCTTTTCATAATTTGTCCTTATGGATTTATAAAATTCCAATGGCGTCCATTCGGGGTCGTCCGGGAGTGAATCGGAGTTGAAACGAATGGAACTCGGTTTCCGAATAATCCTCGTAGGGGGTAGTACACAAGGTCTGGAGCAAAAATTGAGGCGGCCCGTTTTTTCGATTTCTTTTCATAATTTGTCCCTATGGATTTATGAAATTGCATTCGCGCCCATTCGGGGTCGTCCGGGAGTGAACCGGACCTAAAATGAATGGAACTCGCTTTCCGAATAATCCTCGTAGGGGGTAGTACACGAGGTCTGGAGCAAAAATTGAGGCGGCCCTCTTTTATTTCTTTTCATAATTTGTCCCTATGGATTTTTAAAATTGCATTCGCGTCCATTCGGGGTCGTCCGGGAGTGAATCGGAGCTGAAATGAATGGAACTCAGTTTCCGAATAATCCTCGTAGGGGGTAGTACACGAGGTTTGGACCGAAAATTGAGGCGACCCGTTTTTTCGATTTCTTTTCATAATTTGTCCCTATAGATTTATAAAATTGCATTCGCGCCCATTCGGGGTCGTCCGGGAGTGAACCGGAGCTGAAATGAATGGAACTCGCTTTCCGAATAATCCTCGTAGGGGGTAGTACACGAGGTCTGGAGCAAAAATTGAGGCGGCCCATTTTTTCAATTTCTTTTCATAATATGTCCCTATGGATTTATAAAATTGCATTCGCGTCCATTCGGGGTCGTCCGGGAGTGAATCGGAGCTGAAACGAACGGAACTCGGTTTCCGAATAATCCTCATAGGGGGTAGTACACGAGGTCTGGAGCAAAAATTGAGGTGGCCCGTTTTTTTGATTTCTTTTCATAATTTGTCCTTATGGATTTATAAAATTCCAATGGCGTCCATTCGGGGTCGTCCGGGAGTGAATCGGAGTTGAAACGAATGGAACTCGGTTTCCGAATAATCCTCGTAGGGGGTAGTACACGAGGTCTGGAGCAAAAATTGAGGCGGCCCGTTTTTTCGATTTCTTTTCATAATTTGTCCCTATGGATTTATGAAATTGCATTCGCGCCCATTCGGGGTCGTCCGGGAGTGAACCGGAGCTGAAATGAATGGAACTCGCTTTCCGAATAATCCTCGTAGGGGGTAGTACACGAGGTTTGGACCGAAAATTGAGGCGACCCGTTTTTTCGATTTCTTTTCATAATTTGTCCCTATAGATTTATAAAATTGCATTCGCGCCCATTCGGGGTCGTCCGGGAGTGAACCGGAGCTGAAATGAATGGAACTCGCTTTCCGAATAATCCTCGTAGGGGGTAGTACACGAGGTCTGGAGCAAAAATTGAGGCGGTCCATTTTTTCAATTTCTTTTCATAATATGTCCCTATGGATTTATAAAATTGCATTCGCGTCCATTCGGGGTCGTCCGGGAGTGAATCGGAGCTGAAACGAACGGAACTCGGTTTCCGAATAATCCTCATAGGGGGTAGTACACGAGGTCTGGAGCAAAATTGAGGTGGCCCGTTTTTTGATTTCTTTTCATAATTTGTCCTTATGGATTTATAAATTCCAATGGCGTCCATTCGGGGTCGTCCGGGAGTGAATCGGAGCTTGAAACGAATGGAACTCGGTTTCCGAATAATCCTCGTAGGGGGTAGTACACGAGGTCTGGAGCAAAAATTGAGCCGGCCCGTTTTTTCGATTTCTTTTCATAATTTGTCCCTATGGATTTATGAAATTGCATTCGCGCCCATTCGGGGTCGTCCGGGAGTGAACCGGAGCTGAAATGAATGGAACTCGCTTTCCGAATAATCCTCGTAGGGGGTAGTACACGAGGTCTGGAGCAAAAATTGAGGCGGCCCGTTTTTTCAATTTCTTTTCATAATATGTCCCTATGGATTTATAAAATTGCATTCGCGTCCATTCGGGGTCGTCCGGGAGTGAATCGGAGCTGAAACGAACGGAACTCGGTTTCCGAATAATCCTCATAGGGGGTAGTACACGAGGTCTGGAGCAAAATTTGAGGCGGTCCATTTTTTCGATTTCTTTTCATAATTAGTCCCTATGGATTTATAAAATTGCATTCGCGTCCATTCGGGGTCGTCCGGGAGTGAATCGGAGCTGAAACGAACGGAACTAGGTTTCCGAATAATCCTCATAGGGGGTAGTACACGAGGTCTGGAGCAAAAATTGAGGCGGCCCGTTTTTTCGATTTCTTTTCATAATTTGTCATTATGGATTTATAAAATTCCAATGGCGTCCATTCGGGGTCGTCCGGGAGTGAATCGGAGTTGAAACGAATGGAACTCGGTTTCCGAATAATCCTCTTAGGGGGTAGTACACAAGGTCTGGAGCAAAAATTGAGGCGGCCCGTTTTTTCGATTTCTTTTCATAATTTGTCCCTATGGATTTATGAAATTGCATTCGCGCCCATTTGGGGTCGTCCGGGAGTGAACCGGAGCTGAAATGAATGGAACTCGCTTTCCGAATAATCCTCGTAGGGGGTAGTACACGAGGTCTGGAGCAAAAATTGAGGCGGCCCATTTTTTCGATTTCTTTTCATAATATGTCCCTATGGATTTATAAAATTGCATTCGCGTCCATTCGGGGTCGTCCGGTAGTGAATCGGAGCTGAAATGAACGGAACTCGGTTTCCGAATAATCCTCATAGGGGGTAGTACACGAGGTCTGGAGCAAAATTTGAGGCGGTACGGTTTTTCGATTTCTTTTCATAATTAGTCCCTATGGATTTATAAAATTGCATTCGCGTTCATTCGGGGTCGTCCGGGAGTGAATCGGAGCTGAAATGAATGGAACTAGGTTTCCGAATAATCCTCGTGGGGGGTAGTACACGAGGTCTGGAGCAAAAATTGAGGCGGCCCTTTTTTTTAATTTCTTTTCATAATTTGTCCCTATGGATTTATAAAATTGCATTCGCAGTCCATTCGGGGTCGTCCGGGAGTGAATCGGAGCGTAAACGAATGGAACTCGGTTTCCGAATAATCCTCATAGGGGGTGTACACGAGGTTTGGAGCAAAAATTGAGGCGGTCCGTTTTTTCGATTTCTTTTCATAATTAGTCCCTATGGATTTATAAAATTGCATTCGCGTCCATTCGGGGTCGTCCGGGAGTGAATCGGAGCTGAAATGAATGGAACTCGGTTTTCGAATAATCCTCGTAGGGGTAGTACACGAGGTCTGGAGCAAAAATTGAGGCGGCCCTTTTTTTTTATTTCTTTTCATAATTTGTCCCTATGGATTTATGAAATTGCATTCGCGTCCATTCGGGGTCGTCCGGGAGTGAATCGGAGCAGAAATGAATGGAACTCGGTTTCCGAATAATCCTCGTAGGGGGTAGTACACGAGGTCTGGAGCAAAAATTGAGGCGACCCGTTATTTCGATTTCTTTTCATAATTTGTCCCTATGGATTTATAAAATTGCATTCGCGTTCATTCGGGGTCGTCCGGGAGTGAATCAGAGCTGAAATGAATGGAACTCGGTTTCCGAATAATCCTCGTAGAGGGTAGTACACGAGGTCTGGAGAAAAAATTGAGGCGGCCCGTTTTTTCGATTTCTTTTCATAATTGTCCCAATGGATTTATGAAATTGCATTCGCGTCCATTCAGAGTCATCCGGGAGTGAATCGGAGCAGAAATGAATGGAACTCGGTTTTCGAATAATCCTCGTAGGGGGTAGTACACGAGGTATGGAGCAAAAATTGAGGAAGCTCATTTTTTGAATATATTTTCATAATTTGTCCCTATGGATTTCTGAAATTCCATTCGCGTCCATTCGGGGTCGTCAGGCACTGAATCGGAGCAGAAACGAATGGAATTCGGTTTCCGAATAATCCTCGTAGGGGGTAGAACACGAGGTTTGGACCGAAAATTGAGGCGCCCCTTTTTTCGATTTCTTTTCATAATTTGTCCCTATGGATTTATAAAATTGCATTCGCGTCTATTCGGGGTCGTCCGGGAGTGAATCGGAGCTGAAATGAATGGAACTCGCTTTCCGAATAATCCTCGTAGGGGGTAGTACACGAGGTCTGGAGCAAAAATTGAGGCGACCCCTTATTTCGATTTCTTTTCATAATTTGTCCCTATGGATTTATAAAATTGCTTTCGCGTCCATTTGGGGTCGTCCGGGAGTGAATCGGAGCTGAAATGAATGGAACTCGGTTCCAGAATAATCCTCGTTGGGGGTAGTATATGAGGTCTGGAGCAAAAATTGAGGCGGCCCGTTTTTTCGATTTCTTTTCATAATTTGTCCCTATGGATTTATGAAATTGCATTCGCGTCCATTCGGGGTCGTCCGGGAGTGAATCGGAGCTGAAATGAATGGAACTCGGTTTCCGAATAATCCTCGTAGGGGGTAGTACACGAGGTCTGGAGCAAAAATTGAGGCGGCCCGTTTTTTTTGATTTCTTTTCATAATTTGTCCCTATGGATTTATAAATTCCAATGGCGTCCATTCGGGGTCGTCCGGGAGTGAATCGGAGCATAAAGGAATGGAACTCGGTTTCCGAATAATCCTCGTAGGGGTAGTACACGAGGTCTGGAGCAAAAATTGAGGCGGCCCTTTTTTTTGATTTCTTTTCATAATTTGTCCCTATGGATTTATGAAATTGCATTCGCGTCCATTCGGGGTCGTCCGGGAGTGAATCGGAGCAGAAATGAATGGAACTCGGTTTCCGAATAATCCTCGTAGGGGGTAGTACACGAGGTCTGGAACAAAAATTGAGGCGACCCGTTATTTCAATTTCTTTTTATAATTTGTCCCTATGGATTTATAAAATTGCATTCGCGTTCATTCGGGGTCGTCCGGGAGTGAATCAGAGCTGAAATGAATGGAACTCGGTTTCCGAATAATCCTCGTAGAGGGTAGTACACGAGGTCTGGAGCAAAAATTGAGGCAGCCCGTTTTTTCGATTTCTTTTCATAATTTGTCCCTATGGATTTATGAAATTGCATTCGCGTCCATTCGGAGTCATCCGGGAGTGAATCGGAGCAGAAATGAATGGAACTCGGTTTTCGAATAATCCTCGTAGGGGGTAGTACACGAGGTATGGAGCAAAATTTGAGGCAGCTCGTTTTTTGAATATATTTTCATAATTTGTCCCTATGGATTTCTGAAATTCCATTCGCGTCCATTCGGGGTCGTCAGGCAGTGAATCGGAGCAGAAACGAATGGAACTCGGTTTCCGAATAATCCTCGTAGGGGGTAGAACACGAGGTTTGGACCGAAAATTGAGGCGCCCCTTTTTTCGATTTCTTTTCATAATTTGTCCCTATGGATTTATAAAATTGCATTCGCGTCTATTCGGGGTCGTCCGGGAGTGAATCGGAGCTGAAATGAATGGAACTCGCTTTCCGAATAATCCTCGTAGGGGGTAGTACACGAGGTCTGGAGCAAAAATTGAGGCGACCCCTTATTTCGATTTTTTTTCATAATTTGTCCCTATGGATTTATAAAATTGCTTTCGCGTCCATTTGGGGTCGTCCGGGAGTGAATCGGAGCTGAAATGAATGGAACTCGGTTCCCGAATAATCCTCGTTGGGGGTAGTATACGAGGTCTGGAGCAAAAATTGAGGCGGCCCGTTTTTTCGATTTCTTTTCATAATTTGTCCCTATGGATTTATGAAATTGCATTCGCGTCCATTCGGGGTCGTCCGGGAGTGAATCGGAGCTGAAATGAATGGAACTCGGTTTCCGAATAATCCTCGTAGGGGGTAGTACACGAGGTCTGGAGCAAAAATTGAGGCGGCCCGTTTTTTTGATTTCTTTTCATAATTTGTCCCTATGGATTTATAAATTCCAATGGCGTCAATTCGGGGTCGTCCGGGTGTGAATCGGAGCATAAAGGAATGGAACTCGGTTTCCGAATAATCCTCGTAGGGGGTAGTACACGAGGTCTGGAGAAAAAATTGAGGCGATATGTTTTTTCGATTTCTTTTCATAATGTGTCCCTATGGATTTATGAAATTGCATTCGCGTCCATTCGGGGTCGTCCGGGAGTGAATCGGAGCTGAAATGAATGGAACTCGGTTCCCGAATAATCCTCGTAGGGGGTAGTACAGGAGGTCTGGAGCAAAAATTAAGGCGGCCCGTTTTTCGATTTCCTTTCATAATTTGTCCCTACAAATTTATGAAATTGCATTCGCGTCCATTCGGGGTCGTCAGGGAGTGAATCGGAGCTAAAACGAATGGAACTCGGTTTCCGAATAATCCTCGAATAAATTGAGAAGGCCCTTTTTTGGATATCTTTTCATAAATTTTCCATATGGATTTATGAAATTGCATTCGCGTTTATTTGGGGTTGTCCGGAAGTGAAACGGGGCTGAAACAAATGGAAATATGTTTCTGAATAATTTTCGTAGGGAGTGTACACGAGGTTTGGAACAAAAATTGAGGCGGCCCGTCTTATGGATATCTTTTCATAATTTGTCCCTATGAATTTATAAAATTGCATTTGCGTCCATTTGGGGTCGTCCGGGAGTGAATCGGAGCTGAAACGAATGGAACTCGGTTTCCGAATAATCCTCGTACGAGGTAGTACACGAGGTCTGGAGCAAAAATTGAGGCGGCCCGTTTTTTTGATTTCTTTTCATAATTTGTCCCTATGGATTTATAAAATTCCAATGGCGTCCATTCGGGGTCGTCCGGGAGTGAATCGGAGCTGAAACGAATGGAACTCGGTTTCCGAATAATCCTCGTAGGCGGTAGTACATGAGGTCTGGAGCAAAAATTGAGGCGGCCCATTTTTTCGATTTCTTTTCATAATTTGTCCCTATGGATTTATAAAATTCCAACAGCGTCCATTCGGGGTCGTCCGGGAGTGAATCGGGGCTGAAACGAATGGAACTCGCTTTCCGAATAATCCTCGTAGGGGGTAGTACACGAGGTCTGGAGCAAAAATTGAGGCGGCCCGTTTTTTCGATTTCTTTTCATAATTTGTCCTTATGGATTTATAAAATTCCAATGGCGTCCATTGGGGGTCGTCCAGGAGTGAATCGGAGTTGAAACGAATGGAACTCGGTTTCCGAATAATCCTCGTAGGGGGTAGTACACGAGGTCTGGAGCAAAAATTGAGGCGGCCCGTTTTTTCGATTTCTTTTCATAATTTGTCCCTATGGATTTATGAAATTGCATTCGCGTCCATTCGGGGTCGTCCGGGAGTGAATCGAAGCTGAAATGAATGGAACTCGGATTTCGAATAATCCTCGTAGGGGGTAGTACACGAGGTATGGAGCAAAAATTGAGGTAGCTCATTTTTTGAATATATTTTCATAATTTGTCCCTATGGATTTCTGAAATTCCATTCGCGTCCATTCGGGGTCGTCAGGGAGTGAATCGGAGCAGAAACGAATGGAACTCAGTTTCCGAATAATCCTCGTAGGGGGTAGTACACGAGATCTGGAGCAAAAATTGAGGCGGCCCATTTTTTCGATTTCTCTTCATAATTTGTCCCTATTAATTTATGAAATTGCAATCGCGTCCATTCGGGGTCGTCAGGGAGTGAATCGGAGCTGAAACGAATGGAACTCGGTTTCCGAATAATCCTCGAATAAATTGAGAAGGCCCATTTTTGGAGTAAAAATTTAGGCGGCCCGTCTTATGGATATAGTTTCATAATTTATCCATATGGATTTATGAAATTGCATTCGCGTTTATTTGGGGTCGTCCAGATGTGAATCTGGTGTGAAACGAATGGAACTAGGTTTCAAAATAAATCACGTAGGCCGTAGTACTCGAGGTATGGAGCAAAAATTGAGGAAGCCCATTTTCTGGATATCTTTTCAAAATTTATCAATATGGATTTATGAAATTGAATTTGCGTTTATTTGGGGTCGTTCGGAAGTGAATCAGGGCTCAAATAAATGGAACTAGGTTTCCGAATAATTCTCGTAGGGGGTAGTACATGAGGTCTGGAGCAAAAATTGAGGTGCCCATTTTTTGGATATCTTTTCATAAATTGTCCCTATGGATTTATGAAATTTCATTCGCATTTATTTGGGGTCGTCCGGAAGTGAATCGCGGCTGAAACGAATGGAACTAGATTTCGGAATGATTCTCGTAAGGGGTAGTACAATAGGTATGGAGCAAAAATTGAGGGGGCCCATTTTTTGGATATCTTTTAATAAATTTTCCCTATGGATTTATGAAATTGCATTCACGTTTATTTGGGGTTGTCCGGAAGTGAATCGGAGCTGACACGAATGGAACTCGGTTTCCGAATAATCCTCGTAGGGGGTAGTACACGAGGTCTGGAGCAAAAATTGAGGCGGCCCATTTTTTCGATTTCTTTTCATAATTTGTCCCTCTGGATTTATGAAATTGCATTCGCGTCCATTCGGGGTCGTCCGGGAGTGAATCGGAGCTGAAATGAATGGAACTCGGTTCCCGAATAATCCTCGTAGGGGGTAGTACACGAGGTCTGGAGCAAAAATTGAGGCGTCCTGTTTTTTCGATTTCTTTTCATAATTTGTCCCTCTGGATTTATGAAATTGCATTCGCGTCCATTCGGGGTCGTCCGGGAGTGAATCGGAGCTGAAACGAATGGAACTCGGTTTCCGAATAATCCTCGTAGGGGGTAGTACACGACGTCTGGAGCAAAAATTGAGGCGGCCCGTTTTTTCGATTTCTTTTCATAATTTGTCCCTATAGATTTATAAAATTCCAATGGCGTCCATTCGGGGTCGTCCGGGAGTGAATCGGTGTAGAAATGAATGAAACTCGGTTTCCGAATAAACCTCGTAGGTGGTAGTACACGAGGTCTGGAGCAAAAATTGAGGTGGCCCATTTTTTCAATTTCTTTTTATAATTTGTCCCTATGGATCGTCCGGGAGTGAATCGGAGCAGAAAGGAATGGAACTCGGTTTCTGAATAATCCTCGTAGGGGGTAGTACACGAGGTCTGGAGCAAAAATTGAGGCGACACGTTTTTTCGATTTCTTTTCATAATTTGTCCCTATGGATTTATAAAATTGCATTCGCGTCCATTCGGGGTCGTCCGGGAGTGAATCGGAGCTGAAATGAATGGAACTCGGTTCCTGAATAATCCTCGTAGGGGGTAGTACACGAGGTCTGGAGCAAAAATTGAGGCGGCCCGTTTTTTCGATTTTTCTTCATAATTTGTCCCTATGAATTTATGAAATTGCATTCGCGTCCATTCGGGGTCGTCACAGAGTGAATCGGAGCTGAAACGAATGGAACTCGTTTTCCGAATAATCCTCGAATAAATTGAGAAGGCCCATTTTTGGAGTAAAAATTTAGGCGGCCAGTCTTATGGATATAGTTTCATAATTTATCCATATGGATTTATGAAATTGCATTCGCGTTTATTTGGGGTCGTCCAGATGTGAATCTGGTCTGAAACGAATGGAACTAGGTTTCAAAATAAATCTCGTAGGCCGTAGTACTCGAGGTATGGAGCAAAAATTGAGGAAGCCCATTTTCTGGATATCTTTTCAAAATTTATCAATATGGATTTATGAAATTGAATTTGCGTTTATTTGGGGTCGTTCGGAAGTGAATCAGGGCTCAAACGAAAGGAACTAGGTTTCCGAATAATTCTCGTAGGGGGTAGTACACGAGGTCTGGAGCAAAAATTGAGGGGCCCGTTTTTTGGATATCTTTTAATAAATTGTCCCTATGGATTTATGAAATTTCATTCGCATTTATTTGTGGTCGTCCGGAAATGAATCGCGGCTGAAACGAATGGAACTAGATTTCCGAATGATTCTCGTAAGGGGTAGTACAATAGGTATGGAGCAAAAATTGAGGGGGCCCGTTTTTTGGATATATTTTAATAAATTTTCCCTATGGATTTATGAAATTGCATTAACGTTTATTTAGGGTTGTCCGGAAGTGAATCGGAGCTGAAACGAATGGAACTCGGTTTCCGAATAATCCTCGTAGGTGGTAGTACACGAGGTCTGGAGCAAAAATTGAGGCGGCCCATTTTTTCGATTTCTTTTCATAACTTGTCCCTATGGATTTATAAAATTCCAATGGCGTCCATTCGGGGTCGTCCGGGAGTGAATCGGAGCTGAAATGAATGGAACTCTATTTCCGAATAATCCTCGTAGGGGGTAGTACACGAGGTCTGGAGCAAAAATTGAGGCGGCCCATTTTTTTGATTTCTTTTCATAATATTTCCCTATGGATTTATAAAATTGCATTCGCGTCCATTCGGGGTCGTCCGGGAGTGAATCGGAGCTGAAACGAATGGAACTCGGTTTCCGAATAATCCTCGTAGGGGGTAGTACATGAGGTCTGGAGCAAAAATTGAGGGGCCCATTTTTTGGATATCTTTTCATAAATTGTCCCTATGGATTTATAAAATTGCATTGCGTCCATTCGGGGTCGTCCGAGAGTGAATCGGAGCTGAAATGAATGGAACTCGGTTTCCGAATAATCCTCGTAGGGGTAGTACACGAGGTGTGGAGCAAAAATTGAGGCGGCCCATTTTTTCGATTTCTTTTCATAATTTTTCCCTATGGATTTATAAAATTGCATTCGCGTCCATTCGGGGTCGTCCGGGAGTGAATCGGAGCTGAAACGAATGGAACTCGGTTTCCGTATAATCCTCGTAGGGAGTAGTACACGAGGTCTGGAGCAAAAATTGAGGCGGCCCATTTTTTCGATTTCTTTTCATAATTTGTCCCTATGGATTTATAAAATTCCAATGGCGTCCATTCGGGGTCCCCGGGAGTGAATCGGGGCTAAAACGAATGGAACTCGGTTTTCGAATAATCCTCGTAGGGGTAGTACACGAGGTCTGGAGAAAAAATTGAGGCGGCCCGTTTTTTCGATTTCTTTTCATAATTTGTCCTTATGGATTTATAAAATTCCAATGGCGTCCATTCGGGGTCGTCCGTGAGTGAATCGGAGTTGAAATGAATGGAACTCGGTTTCCGAAAAATTCTCGTAGGGGGTAGTACACGAGGTCTGGAGCAAAAATTGAGGTGGCCCGTTTTTTCGATTTCTTTTCATAATTTGTCCCTATGGATTTATGAAATTGCATTCGCGTCCATTCGGGGTCGTCCGGGAGTGAATCACAACTGAAATGAATGGAACTCGGTTTTCGAATAATCCTCGTAGGGGGTAGTACACGAGGTATGGCGCAAAAATTGAGGCAGCTCGTTTTTTGAATATATTTTCATAATTTGTCCCTATGGATTTCTGAAATTCCATTCGCGTCCATTCGGGGTCGTCAGGGAGTGAATCGGAGCGGAAACGAATGGAACTCGGTTTCCGAATAATCCTCGTAGTGGGTAGTACACGAGATCTGGAGCAAAAATTGAGGCGGCCCGTTTTTTCAATTTCTTTTCATAATTTGTCCCTATGGATTTATGAAATTGCATTCGCTTTCATTTGGGGTCGTCCGGGAGTGAATCGGAGCAGAAATGAATGGAACTCGGTTTCCGAATAATCCTCATAGGGGGTAGTACACGAGGTCTGGAGCAAAAATTGAGGTGGCCCGTTTTTTCGATTTCTTTTCATAATTTGTCCTTATGGATTTATGAAATTGCATTCGCATCCATTCGGGGTCGTCCGGGAGTGAATCAGAGCTGAAATGAATGGAACTCGGTTTCCGAATAATCCTCGTAGGGGGTAGTACACGAGGTCTGGAGCAAAAATTGAGGCGGCCCGTTTTTTCGATTTCTTTTCATAATTTGTCCCTATGGATTTATGAAATTGCATTCGCGTCCATTCGGGGTCGTCCGGGAGTGAATCGGAGCTGAAATGAATGGAACTCGGTTTCCGAATAATCCTCGAAGGGGGTAGTACACGAGGTCTGGAGCAAAAATTGAGGCGGCCCATTTTTTCGATTTATTTTCATAATTTGTCCATATGGATTTGTAAAATTCCAATGGCGTCCATTCGGGGTCTTCCGGGAGTGAATCGGAGCTGAAACGAATGGAACTCGGTTCCCGAATAATCCTCCTAGGGGGTAGTACACGAGGTCTGGAGCAAAAATTGAGGCGGCCCGTATTTTCGATTTCTTTTCATAATTTGTCCCTATAGATTTATAAAATTCCAATGGCTTCCATTCGAGGTCGTCCGGGAGTGAATCGGAGCAGAAATGAATGGAACTCGGTTTCCGAATAATCCTCGTAGGGGGTAGTACACGAGGTCTGGAGCAAAAATTGAGGGGGCCCGTTTTTTCAATTTCTTTTCATAATTTGTCTCTATGGATTTATAAAATTCCAATGGCGTCCATTCGGGGTCGTCCGGGAGTGAATCGGAGCAGAAATGAATGGAACTCGTTTTCAGAATAATCCTCGTAGGGGGTAGTACACGAGGTCTGGAGAAAAAATTGAGGCGGCCCGTTATTTCGATTTCTTTTCATATTTTGTCCCTATAGATTTATAAAATTGCATTCGCGTCCATTCGGGGTCATCCGGAAGTGAATCGGAGCTGAAATGAATGGAACTCGGTTCCCGAATAATCCTCGTAGGGGGTAGTACACGAGATCTGGAGCAAAAATTGAGGCGGCCCGTTTTTTCAATTTCTTTTCATAATTTGTCCCTATGGATTTATGAAATTGCATTCGCTTTCATTTGGGGTCGTCCGGGAGTGAATCGGAGCAGAAATGAATGGAACTCGGTTTCCGAATAATCCTCGTAGGGGGTAGTACACGAGGTCTGGAGCAAAAATTGAGGTGGCCCGTTTTTTCGATTTCTTTTCATAATTTGTCCCTATGGATTTATGAAATTGCATTCGCATCCATTCGGGGTCGTCCGGGAGTGAATCGGAGCTGAAATGAATGGAACTCGGTTTCCGAATAATCCTCGTAGGGGGTAGTACACGAGGTCTGGAGCAAAAATTGAGGCGGCCTGTTTTTTCGATTTCTTTTCATAATTTGTCCCTATAGATTTATAAAATTCCAATGGCTTCCATTCGGGGTCGTCCGGGAGTGAATCGGAGCAGAAATGAATGGAACTCGGTTTCCGAATAATCCTCGTAGGGGGTAGTACACGACGTCTGGAGCAAAAATTGAGGCGGCCCGTTTTTTGATTTCTTTTCATAATTTGTCCCTATGGATTTATAAAATTCCAATGGCGTCCATTCGGGGTCGTCCGGGAGTGAATCGGAGCAGAAATGAATGGAACTCGTTTTCAGAATAATCCTCGTAGGGGGTAGTACACGAGGTCTGGAGAAAAAATTGAGGCGGCCCGTTATTTCGATTTCTTTTCATATTTTGTCCCTATAGATTTATAAAATTGCATTCGCGTCCATTCGGGGTCATCCGGGAGTGAATCGGAGCTGAAATGAATGGAACTCGGTTCCCGAATAATCCTCGTAGGGGGTAGTACACGAGGTCTGTAGCAAAAATTGAGGCAACCCGTTTTTTTGAGTTCTTTACATAATTTGTCCCTATGGATTTATGAAATTGCATTCGCGTCCATTCGGGGTCGTCCGGGAGTGAATCGGAGCTGAAACAAATGGAACTCGGTTTCCGAATAATCCTCATAGGGGGTAGTACACGAGGTCTAGACCGAAAATTGAGGCGACCCGTTTTTTCGATTTCTTTTCATAATTTGTCCCTATGGATTTATAAAATTACATTCGCGTCCATTCGGGGTCGTCCGGGAGTGAATCGGAGCAGAAATGAATGGAACTCGGTTTTCGAATAATCCTCGTAGAGGGTAGTACACGAGGTCTGGAGCAAAAATTGAGGCGGCCCGTTTTTTCGATTTCTTTTCATAATTTGTCCCTATGGATTTATAAAATTCCAATGGCGTCCATTCGGGGTCGTCCGGGAATGAATCGGAGCAGAAATGAATGGAACTCGGTTTCAGAATAATCCTCGTAGGGGGTAGTACACGAGGTCTGGAGCAAAAATTGAGGTGGCCCGTTATTTCGATTTCTTTTCATAATTTGTCCCTATAGATTTATAAAATTCCATTCGCGTTCATTCGAGGTCATGCGGGAGTGAATCGGAGCTGAAATGAATGGAACTCGGTTCCCGAATAATCCTCGTAGGGGGTAGTACACGAGGTCTGGAGCAAAAATTGAGGCAACCCATTTTTTTGAGTTCTTTACATAATTTGTCCCTATGGATTTATGAAATTGCATTCGCGTCCATTCGGGGTCGTCCGGGAGTGAATCGGAGCTGAAACGAATGGAACTCGGTTTCCGAATAATCCTCATAGGGGGTAGTACACGAGGTCTAGACCGAAAATTGAGGCGACCCGTTTTTTCGATTTCTTTTCATAATTTGTCCCTATGGATTTATAAAATTGCATTCGCGTCCATTCGGGGTCGTCCGGGAGTGAATCGGAGATGAAACGAATGGAACTCGGTTTTCGAATAATCCTCATAGGGGGTAGTACACGAGGTTTGGAGCAAAAATTGAGGCGATCCGTTTTTTCAATTTCTTTTCATAATTAGTCCCTATGGATTTATAAAATTGCATTCGCGTCCATTCGGGGTCGTCCGGGAGTGAATCGGAGCTGAAATGAATGGAACTCGGTTTCCGAATAATCCTCGTAGGGGGTAGTACACGAGGTCTGGAGCAAAAATTGAGGCGGCCCTTTTTTATTTCTTTTCATAATTTGTCCCTATGGATTTTTAAAATTGCATTCGCGTCCATTCGGGGTCGTCCGGGAGTGAATCGGAGCTGAAATGAATGGAACTCGGTTTCCGAATAATCCTCGTAGGGGGTAGTACACGAGGTTTGGACCGAAAATTGAGGCGACCCGTTTTTTCGATTTCTTTTCATAATTTGCCCCTATAGATTTATAAAATTGCATTCGCGCCCATTCGGGGTCGTCCGGGAGTGAACCGAAGCTGAAATGAATGGAACTCGCTTTCCGAATAATCCTCGTAGGGGGTAGTACACGAGGTCTGGAGCAAAAATTGAGGCGGCCCGTTTTTTCAATTTCTTTTCATAATATGTCCCTATGGATTTATAAAATTGCATTCGCGTCCATTCGGGGTCGTCCGGGAGTGAATCGGAAGCTGAAACGAACGGAACTCGGTTTCCGAATAATCCTCATAGGGGGTAGTACACGAGGTCTGGAGCAAAAATTGAGGTGGCCCGTTTTTTCGATTTCTTTTCATAATTTGTCCTTATGGATTTATAAAATTCCAATGGCGTCCATTCGGGGTCGTCCGGGAGTGAATCGGAGTTGAAACGAATGGAACTCGGTTTCCGAATAATACTCGTAGGGGGTAGTACACGAGGTCTGGAGCAAAAATTGAGGCGGCCCATTTTTTCGATTTCTTTTCATAATTTGTCCCTATGGATTTATGAAATTGCATTCGCGCCCATTCGGGGTCGTCCGGGAGTGAACCGGAGCTGAAATGAATGGAACTCGCTTTCCGAATAATCCTCGTAGGGGGTAGTACACGAGGTCTGGAGCAAAAATTGAGGCGGCCCGTTTTTTCAATTTCTTTTCATAATATGTCCCTATGGATTTATAAAATTGCATTCGCGTCCATTCGGGGTCGTCCGGGAGTGAATCGGAGCTGAAACGAACGGAACTCGGTTTTTGAATAATCCTCATAGGGGGTAGTACACGAGGTCTGGAGCAAAAATTGAGGTGGCCCGTTTTTTCGATTTCTTTTCATAATTTGTCCTTATGGATTTATAAAATTCCAATGGCGTCCATTCGGGGTCGTCCGGGAGTGAATCGGAGTTGAAACGAATGGAACTCGGTTTTCGAATAATACTCGTAGGGGGTAGTACACGAGGTCTGGAGCAAAAATTGAGGCGGCCCGTTTTTTCGATTTCTTTTCATAATTTGTCCCTATGGATTTATGAAATTGCATTCGCGCCCATTCGGGGTCGTCCGGGAGTGAACCGGAGCTGAAATGAATGGAACTCGCTTTCCGAATAATCCTCGTAGGGGGTAGTACACGAGGTCTGGAGCAAAAATTGAGGAGGCCCATTTTTTAAATTTCTTTTCATAATATGTCCCTATGGATTTATAAAATAGCATTCGCGTCCATTCGGGGTCGTCCGGTAGTGAATCGGAGCTGAAACGAACGGAACTCGGTTTCCGAATAATCCTCATAGGGGGTAGTACACGAGGTCTGGAGCAAAATTTGAGGCGGTCCGTTTTTTCGATTTCTTTTCATAATTAGTCCCTATGGATTTATAAAATTGCATTCGCGTTCATTCCGGGTCGTCCGGGAGTGAATCGGAGCTGAAATGAATGGAACTAGGTTTCCGAATAATCCTCGTGGGGGGTAGTACACGAGGTCTGGAGCAAAAATTGAGGCGGCCCTTTTTTTTAATTTCTTTTCATAATTTGTCCCTATGGATTTATAAAATTGCATTCGCATCCATTCGGGGTCGTCCGGGAGTGAATCGGAGCTGAAACGAATGGAACTCGGTTTCCGAATAATCTTCATAGGGGGGTTACACGAGGTTTGGAGCAAAAATTGAGGCGGTCCATTTTTTCGATTTCTTTTCATAATTAGTCCCTATGGATTTATAAAATTGCATTCGCGTCCATTCGGGGTCGTCCGGGAGTGAATCGGAGCTGAAATGAATGGAACTCGGCTTTCCGAATAATCCTCGTAGGGGTAGTACACGAGGTCTGGAGCAAAAATTGAGGCGGCCCATTTTTTTCGATTTCTTTTCATAATTTGTCCCTATGGATTTATAAATTGCATCCGCGTCCATTCGGGGTCGTCCGGGAGTGAATCGGAGCTAGAAATGAATGGAACTCGGTTTCCGAATAATCCTCAGTAGGGGGTAGTACACGAGGTCTGGAGCAAAATTGAGGGGACCCGTTATTTCGATTTCTTTTCATAATTTGTCCCTATGGACTTTATAAAATTGCATTCGCGTTCATTCGGGGTCGTCCGGGAGTGAATCAGGAGCTGAAATGAATGGAACTCGGTTTCCGAATAATCCTCGTAGGGGGGTAGTACACGAGGTCTGGAGCAAAAATTGAGGCGGCCCGTTTTTTCGATTTCTTTTCATAATTTGTCCCTATGGATTTATAAAATTCCAATGGCGTTCCATTCGGGGTCGTCCGGGGAGTGAATCGAGAGCATGAAATGAATGGAACTCGGTTTCAGAATAATCCTCGTAGGGGGTAGTACACGAGGTCTGGAGCAAAAATTGAGGCGGCCCGTTATTTCGATTTCTTTTCATAATTTTGTCCCTATAGATTTATAAAATTGCATTCGCGTCCATTCGGGGTCGTCGGGAGTGAATCGGAGCTGAAATGAATGGAACTCGGTTCCGAATAATCCTCGTAGGGGGTAGTACACGAGGTCTGTAGCAAAAATTGACGGCAACCCGTTTTTTTTGAGTTCTTTACATAATTTGTCCCCTATGGATTATGAAATTGCATTCGCGTCCATTCGGGGTCGTCCGGGAGTGAATCGGAGCTGAAACGAATGGAACTCGGTTTCCGAATAATCCTCATAGGGGTGTAGTACACGAGGTCTAGACCGAAATTGAGGTGACCCTTTTTTTTCGATTCTTTTCATAATTTGTCCCTATGGATTTATAAATTACATTCGCGTCCATTCGGGGTCGTCCGGGAGTGAATCGGAGCAGAAATGAATGGAACTCGGTTTTCGAATAATCCTCGTAGAGGGTAGTACACGAGGTCTGGAGCAAAAATTGAGGCGGCCCTGTTTTTTCGATTCTTTTCATAATTTGTCCCCTATGGATTTATAAAATTCCAATGGCGTCCCATTCGGGGTCGTCCGGGAAGGAATCGGAGCAGAAATGAATGGAACTCGGTTTCAGAATAATCCTCGTAGGGGGTAGTACACGAGGTCTGGAGCAAAATTGAGGTGGCCCGTTATTTCGATTTCTTTCATAATTTGTCCCTATAGGATTTATAAAATTGCCATTCGCGTCCATTCGAGGTCAGTGCGGGAGTGAATCGGAGCTGAAATGAATGGAACTCGGTTCCCGAATAACCTCGTAGGGAGTAGTACACGAGGTCTGGAGCAAAATTGAGGGCAACCCATTTTTTTTGAGTTCTTTTCATAATTTGTCCCTAGGATTTATAAAATTGCATTCGCGTCCATGTCGGGGTCGTCCGGGAAGTGAATCGGAGCTGAAACGAATGGAACTCGGTCTTTCCGAATAATCCTCATAGGGGGTAGTACACGAGGTCTGGACCGCAAAATTGAGGCGACAACCCGTTTTTTTTCGAGTTCTTTTCATAATTTGTCCCTATGGATTTATAAAATTGCATTCGCGTCCATTCGGGGTCGTCCGGGAGTGAATCGGAGATGAAACGAATGGAACTCGGTTTTCGAATAATCCTCATAGGGGGGTTACACGAGGTTTGGAGCAAAATTGAGGCGATCCGTTTTTTCAATTTCTTTTAATAATTAGTCCCTATGGATTTATAAATTGCATTCGCGTCCATTCGTGGTCTCCGGAGTGATCGGAGCTGAAATGAATGGAACTCGGTTTCCGATAATCCCGTAGGGGGTAGTACACGAGTTGGAGCAAAAATGAGGCGGCCCTTTTTTATTTCTTTTCATAATTTGTCCCTATGGATTTTAAAATTGCATTCGCGTCCATTCGGGGTCGTCCGGGAGTGAATCGGAGCTGAATGAATGGAA